>NW_016107698.1:915800-1003623 GCF_001604975.1 Cebus imitator
GCAACCTCCGCCTCCCAAGTTCAAGCAATTCTCCTGCCTCAGCCTCCCGAGTAGTGGGGACAACAGTTGCACATCATCACGCCCAGCTAATTTTTGTATTTTTAGTAGAGATGGGATTTCACATCTCTACTAAACCATGTTGGCCAGGATGGTTTCGATCTCTTGTTCTTGTGATCTGCCTGCCTCAGCCTCCCAAAGGGAAAACATATTCTTAAATCTTGGTTTCTCTTAAAAATTGACCTTATTATTTTCTATTTATTTATTTGTTTATTTAGAAACAGGGGGGTCTCTGTTGCCTAAGCTGGAGTGCAGTGATGCAATCATGGCTCCTTGACCACTGCAACCTTGACCTCCTGGGTTCAGGTGATCTTCCTGCATCAGCCTCCTGAGTAGCTGGGAATACAGGTGTTCACCACCATATCTGGCTAATTGAAAATATAGATATATAGAGAGAGATGTGCTATCACTGTGTTGCCAGGCTGATCACAAACTCCTGTAGTCAAGTTATCGTCCTATCTGAGTCTCCCAAAGTAGTGAGATTGTAGACATGAGCCACCATGCCTGGCACTTATTTTTTATTTGACATCAAATGCCAGATTAAACAAGGTTTTACTCATTAGAATGGGAGAATCTTCATTTTTTTTTCAATATTTAAGGATTTTTTCTATTATGCTTATGCAAATAAAATATGAGTAAAACATATATCCACCTTGGATTATGGTTGCTTCTCTGTTTCCTTTCATCTTACAAAACGTTGCAAATAAAGTAAGGTGTCATGATTTGTCATGTAAATTTGAGATTGGTAAAATGTGTCAAGAATTCTTGTCCTTACCTCCCTGTTTTCTGCTTAAGAGTTTTGTAGATTCTAATGTCATCGAAAAAATTGGCCCTCACAAGTGAGGTGGAACTTATCAAACTTTTGTTAGATAACTGAATTTATTATGTGTATATGGAAGTCATAAAACCTTGAGAACAGAAAATATTAGTCTTTGAAAAACCTCAGTGAGCCATAGACCCAGGTTAATTCAGTTCATAATTCAGAGGTTAATTATGTAATCCAATTTTTTATTGTACAGAGGAAAAAATTTAAGTTCAGAAATGTTATGAAAATTCTCAGAAAATTATGTCTACTAAATGAAAATCAAGCTGACCACTCTTCCCGCTGTGCTACACATAATGCCAGCAAACAGCAACTTTTATCTCTGTGTATAGATCATAGAGGGGCATGAATTGATCCATGCTATGGGTGTTTCCATATGCACTCAATCCTCATTATTTGTGGATTTCATATTTGTGAATTTTCCCACTTGTCGTAATTTATTTGTTACCTCAAAATCAATACTTGTGGCATTTTCCTGGTCATTTATGGATATGCACAGACAGACACAAAATTTGTGTCACCCAGTAGGTGCATTCCCAGTAGACCAGATGACGCGAGAGAGTTCTGCCTTCAGATATCAGCTTTCAGACAGAGAACCAGAGGATGGAGGCAGTAGGGGGCACTACAGGATAGTGGGGTTGTCCAGGAAGAGCCGCAGAGCTGACTGGAGGAAGTTTCAATCCCACCTTTGGCACTTGCTAGTGGGGTAGGCTCAGGAAAGTTACCTAACACTTGTGACTCTTTTTTTTTTTTCCCTTTGTAATAAAGAGGAAAATGGAATCTACCAGTCTGTCTTGTTTTGGGTATTTAAGATTATATGAGAGTGTGTGTGTGTGTGTGTGTGTGTGTGTGTGTGTGAATGTATGTGTTTCCTCTAGGAGTAGCAGTTCAGTATTCACTAATTCAGAGTACATACTGACTATGCAGAATATAACCATCACAAATAATGAGAAATGATGGTATTTTTTAGTAATATCTAAAGTAAATTTTTGTATGAAACGACTAGCACTAATACAAAAATCCTTTTTGTGATTGTATGTGTAGGAGCTGTACAAATATTTTACTTGCTGAAGCTTTTGACATCTATTGCCCTTTTCTTCCTCACAGTGGTCCTCTGATGTGAGAATTGTTTGATGGCATACTTCATGGGTCATCTACATGTGCTATTGTAATCATTTTATGTTTTACTAACTTTTTAAATGGCCTTTAAAATGCTCCTTTTTCTCCAATGTACAATGTAGGAAATTTTGGCAGTGTAGAAACATACAAGGATGATAGTAAAAATGCCCATGTTCCTGTAACCTATGATATTTTCCTTTTAGTCTTTTTATACTGCAGTTTTTGGCTGCTCTTATTCATTCCTCCAGTGTGCTACATTCTCATGTTCACGTGCACACTCTCTCCCTTTGTCTCTCTCTTTCTGAGTTGTACCATCTGATTCAAATGTTGTCCGCATTATCTAACACATACTTGGGGTCAGTTATTAACTTGAAGCTCTGTGATCCCCTCTGTCTGCAAGAAGGCCCTTGCCTCTTCTATATCCACAAATTGAAATTATCTTGTTTCTTGTGTGGTTCCTACAGAGGCAGAATTTGTCTTGCTCCTTTTTTGTTCCCTCAAAAAATGTCCAATGACTATTTGTTTAATGAAGAGATAAATGAGTGTGATAAATGACTTACAGAAGAGTGAATGAGTAAATATATCTTCATCTGCATCACTGATTATTTCCTTGAGCTAAAGTCCTAGAAAACAGAAATGCTAAATCAAATCTTGATACACAATAAACATTGCTTTCCTGTAAAAATGTGCAAATTTTACTCCCAACAGGAATATATGAGAATCTCTGTCTTAAAGCATTCTCACCAACATCAATTTATTTATTTAAAAAAAAATCTTTGCAAATTTGGAAGGTACAAAAAAATGGACTCTTTACTGTTTTATATTGCAACATTATTGCCCTCCAAAGATACCAGAGTACTGGTTAGTTGATGTTTAGCAACTAGGCAATGATAGATCATATACCTCAGTGGCATACTTAATCAACCTCCTGTATGAGGTTGAATAGGTTAAATAGGGCTCACTGTGTTCCCAGCTTCTTTTGAAATACTTGATACCAACAACCCTCTGTCATCTGATATAGCACCTGGTGCCTATGGTCTTTCTGCAAACAAAACAAAACAAAACAAAAATGGTGCCTGCAATGTTTATGTTAATTGCTGCAAATACTTAACTGCATTTGGAAGAAGAATGAGGTTTCATGGAAATTCAGAGATGTGTTCATTATACAGTTGCTCAAGCTTAAAGGGAATTTTCTTTACTAATGGAATAGTCATATTAGTTTTGGTAACTATTGGAGTATATTACGTTTATTGATCTTAGGTACAAGATGACCCTTTATCATACTCGATAGATTTGTGAATCTAAAGCAAATGAGGCTTTGAGTTAGTGTTGACAAAGTAGTGTGCCTAACTTTAGAACTGTGATATGTTCATGAAATTGACAGTGCATGCATTTGTGTTATGTTTGAAATATATGAATATCTTCATTCATTCAAGGAGCTCAATTAAGCTCTGAAATTTGACCATGATATTACTCTTACTCTTTCACTTACTGTTTAAGTGACCTTTAGCATGTCATGTAACTTGTTTGTGCCTGAGTTCCTTTGTTTGTAAATGAAGGGTAATGCTGGTATACAGCCTTTTGTTGACAGTAAAACACGAAATAATGCCTGGTTACCGGAAGCCCTGGGCACCATGTCTGACACATAGGAAGTGATCAATAAATGTTAGTTTTGCTCAGGATACTGCTCTTAGCACATAATGAACTGATTATTTGTTAAAAGAATGAGGGTTTTCAACAAATATTTAGGGCCCTACGACCCATTTATCCATTTATGTATTCATTATTTTGTTTGATATGTATTTATTGGGTACTTGCTATATTCCAGATATATTAGGTGGAGGGGATGTAACAATGAGCAAAAAGAGGCACGATCTCTGCATCAACTCAAGGGCCTGAATTTGGGTTATTATATATGCAGTAAATAGAAAATTAGTAATGTGGTAGCTGCTGTGAAGAAGATACACTTGATGAGATGAAAACTAATAGCTCTGATCTAGCAGTGGCAAGTTTCTCCTAACTAGTGACATTTGATCTGCCTTCCAAAGAATGGGCAGGAATTATCTATTTAAAATATGAAGAAAGTGGGGGAGCTTCCCAGGCAGATAGAATAACATACAGATGGAATGGGAAGGGATGTTACTGAGAACAAAGGGCTGGAAAAAGGCCAGAGTGGCTGGAGCTGAGAGACTCTTAGCTGGTTGTTAGTTGGGGCTGGAATACAGACAGGGGATCAGAGCATGCAGAACTAATTAAGTGGCTTTGTCTTTAATCGAGGAGCAACTTAAGCTTTCATAGTCCTCAGTGGGCATTCTTAAAGCAGTGGAAAGTGCTTACAGGTCTCAAGTGGGTATATGTTGCAGTATGGAGAAAGTATTGAGTTGGAACCAGGGTGGATATAGATAAGCCAGATCTAGACGCTATTGCAGCATTCTAGATGGGGAGATGATGCTATATTTAAGGTAGCAAGAGCAAATAAAGAATGGTTTAAGACGGAAATTTAGAAAGTAAAATCTTTAGTGCTGTTGGTCAAAAGTGTGAAAGTAGGAGGAGTGGGAGGTATCAAAATTGAGTTCCAGGTCTCTGACTCATGTAGCAGGTTGAATGACAGTGACATTCAGTGAGCTAGAGAACCTTGGCAAGAAAATGCTTAGGGGGAATATTAGAAGTTTGATTTGGAACATGTGGAGTTAGAAGCTTTTGTAAAAAATGATCAGAAAAACAATGCTTAATACTTAGTTAAGCTCAAAGGAAAGGCTTCAGTTGGACTGTCATATCCAAACATGTGAGTCCAAAAAAAACAGGTGGTAACCAAACCCAAGGATAAGGAGAACATTATTTAGAAAAGGAAAAAATATACTTTGAAGACAGGAGAGATCCTACGGGAGAGTCTTCAGAGATTCTTATACTGAATGGCTTTGTGCAGGCAAAAAGAATATGGACAGGATATAGGAAAGAAGTACCTGGAGAGAAAACAGATGCATGTAGTGCAGTGGACCAAGTCAATGAAAGAAAAAGTGTATTGAGGGGGAAGATGTGGTGAACAGTTCATCAGGCCATTGAGAACTAAAAAGAGCTCCTTGAATTTATCCCTATGGAGACATGTTACTGACTTTTTGAAATCATTTGGAAGCATGATATGCTCACCCCAATTGGAGTGAGTTAGGAGCAAGAGGTAAGTAAGAAAATACCATGGGATATAAAGCTAGCTTTGAAGAGAAAGAGTGTTACAAGAGGAGGGTGAGATGACATAACAGGTGACAGATGAGATGACAAAACATTTTATTTGAGGAATGATTGAATTTGTTTAAAAGCCACTAGTAAAAGTTCTAGAGATGGATAGTTTGATGGTTGTACAATAGTGTAAATGCCCTTGATGCCACTGAATTGTACACTTAAAATGGCTAAAATGATATATGCATGTTGTATATATTTTACTGCAATGTTAATTTTTAAAAAAAGGAAAAAGTCATTGGAAGGATCCATTTGAGGGGGAGAGGTGAAATACACAATAAAGACTAGATCATCAAATGTTTTATCTCTTCAGTAAGGCAGTAAGGGGTATGATATCTAACATGATTAAAGGGATTTTCCTCAGGAAAAAGAAATAGCTCATCTTTCATAGTGACTGTGATACTTTGAAAAGAAGAAATTTTCATGGAGTATCTTCTTTGAGTTTCATTGCCTAACGGTAAAATAGTGGGAAAGGTAAAAAAAACAGCTCTTGTCCCTGCTGGGATTTATAGTATGTCAGGAAGATAGACAAATAAATAAGATGCAACAAGAACATAAATCAGTTATGAGAGAATATTAACAGAGGCCCATAATAAGGACTAGCAAGAATCAGGGAAGTTTACCTTGAGGAGTTTACACTTATGTTGCAACCTCAAGGATAAGTAGAAATTAGCTTAGGCTAGATGACACAGTGGGGAAGAGTTTCTGGCAGAGAAAATTTTTTAAAAAAGGGGGGCAGAGAAAAGAAGGAAGCGCCTTGAGGGAAAAGAGTTTGAAACATTTGAGGAAGGAATTAAAGCAGTTCAGAATTGACTGGAGTGGAATTGTTTTAGGAAGCAGCAATGCAAAAACTTGAGCACAGAAAGAGGTTGAATATGCACATGGTGAGTAAATGGCACTCAGCAGCATTCTTCAGGACATCTCCATTGTCTGTCATCTGCTTCTGAGTTGTCCATCCCAGTACTTACAGACTGCAGTGCTGTAAGGAGACAACAGGCTGTGTTGAAAGAGCACTGAATTAGAATGAGCAGATCTACAGTCTAGTATTGCCTCTACTACTGTTTGTTTACATAGCTTTAGACAAGTTATCTAACTTCTCTCTTAAAATCAGTATCATCATTGTAAATGGAAAGAATTAAGTTAGATGACCCTTCTGATCCTTTCTAACTAAACAGTTTTTAAAATTATATGCTAGATATGCACATATTTGATATGCGCCACATTAATAACAAAAGCCAACTGTTGACAGAAATTGTTCAAGAGCAATTTACCCATGATTGTATGACTGGTACATAAGCAGCATCATTTGTGAAATCTGTTAGATTGGCATGATAAGACCATGCTTGTGTATTTGGAGGATTAATAGTACTGTGCTGCTGTGGATAATACAGAGCAATGTCGGCTGCCATTTCAAATGACTTTCACTAGAACCAGTAAAGACAACACTGTCCTAATAGTGTCATCAACCAATTTTTCTGACAAAATACTGTTTGTGTACAAAGGGTGATAACGTTTTGGGGCAAACAATTCATGAAAAGTCAAGGACTTATTGTTAACAATTATCACCAGTTGTTTTAACATTTATCCAATGCTCAAATGTAGAACTGTTAGCACCATTTCATACTTTGCAAAATATTATGATTCACCTTGTTGGCTTGGTCAGGCCCTGTAGGTAATGATGTTGTGTAGTCAGTTGAGCAGCTTATGTGTGTATTGCCTCTCTTAGCAGAAGAAAATGTATCCAAATATACATTTTTGTATGCTCTAGGTCTCACAGGTCAGTGTACAGCCTCATGATTATTAATAAAATTTCTTTTAAAACATTTTTGGTGGTTTTGTTTTCGTATATTTGAAAAGAGCAGAACGTGCACTAAGTGGAGGTGAGGATTTTAGACAAGACAATGTGACATTTCTAAAGGCTGTTATAGATTATGGACATATATCTGTAAATAGAGAATTGGGCAGGCGTTTGGGGGTGAGATAGGAAGGGGGGCATGGCCCTATCAAGTACCTGTAAGTGCTAACCACATTATGTCTACCCTGTCATTTAATCTTCACAACAGCTTTGTTTTGGAGTTCTGTTTTTATTTATATACTCTATATAAAGAAACTGAAACAAAGAGAGATCAAACAACTTGTTCAGTGTTACAGATCTGTAAGCTTCAGCACCTATGCTCAGAAGCGTGGTCTGCCTGACCCAAATGCTCATGCAATTAACACTATGTTTTAGTTATGTTAATGTAAAATAAATTGAGAAAGAAAAGAAAGCCAAATAAATGAAGAATATGAATATAATGTCTTTGTGTAAAAATGTCTCCTCTTGATCCCTTTTATCTTACAAGTCCCACAGTTAAATGGAACCAATGTAACTCTGTTACAGAAGAGGAAGACTTATACTGTTTATTAAATGATCTGCCCAGAATGTGTTGTCCAGTGTACCCAGAATGTGTTGTCCGCTAATCCAGAACCAGAGTATTATGCATGAGATGTTTAGTAATGAAAGATAATGAAAAGATGCCCTTATATCAAAATTCCATATTGATACCACATCACTTTGAAAATGCCATATATAAAAAAGAATGCAATAGAATATTAGCAACAAAAATTTCCATATAAGAAATTTCCATATAAGAAATCTTATTTCCATATAAGAAACTTGAATAAGCTTGATTTAAACAATATATTTAAATAATACTATGTGGAACCAAGTGAAACACAATCCGGGAATATAAATATTGTTTTAAAACAAGAAATTTATTAATGTAATAGTCTGTGTTAATAGATTGCAGAGAAAGACTGTTTGGTTTTATTGAAGAATGCCAAAAAGCATTTGACAAACTAATTTCCATAAGTATTTATTTTAAAAACAAACAGATTCATTGAAAATACTTACATAGCTACCTCCTTAATCACCTCTTTACTTACCTGCATTGAGAAAAATAGTGATTCAATAGAAACATTTCTAATTCAGGGGGAAATAACTTCAAAGAGGTTGTGTTCACTGTTAATTAATATTGTCCTAGAAGCTCCACTCAATGCAATTAGGAAAGAGAAAGAAAGTTGCATATCTACATTGCAAAAGAATTGACATATTTAACATTATTTGTTTTTAATATGACTGTATTCCTACATAAGCCTCATAGATTCTATTGAATGAATATTTACAATTTTCAGTTCATTATATTTTGCAACCCGTTGTATACATATAGAGAAACTCTGGAATTTTTAGTATTAATTTTAACTTTATACTGAAGTCTGCTAATATTTCTTTATTAAAATGTGTAGAATTTTAGTTACCAAGAACAGGCAGGAAGTATTTGAATACAAATTTTAAATCCTACTGTGGACATAGAAGAGCTTGTGGTGGTTAGGACAGGGCATAGTCAGGAGATCCTGTCAGAAAGAAATTTTCAGAAGAATGAATAGACATTTTCGAGGCAAAGAGAATTTCCTAGGTTGATGTGTTGCATGACAATACTTGAGAAAACATGGTGGGCTGGGGAAAGCACTAGTTGTCCACTCCCTGACTAGGGGGCAGCTTTGTACAATGCTTCTACAGAGTGTGGGGCAGGCTGCCTGTGGCTAGGTGGAATCAGATTTCTGAGTTTTGGGGGCCTGGCAAATATATTGATTAAAGGCCACAGGTGACTACTGTGGACACCCTGCTTAAGAGCTGCTGACTGGAAAGATCACTGGCCAGAGGGTGATGAGACCTGGATTTTAATTTGGTTCTGTTATTAACATCCACAACAATCTCAGTATCCTTCTCATAGCAGCTGAAGGCTGTAGTCATTCCTGTATTACATCGTTTCCTCTAGGATGATTTTGAAAATGAGTTTCACCTTCCTCTGACCCTTCCACTGATGTTTTGATGACGAAGCACATTGGAAGCTTTGTTACCCTTGGGAGTTCTCTCTTAACTCTTGTGCTCATCATCTATGATTTCCTATGAGCCAGTACCTTATTTTTTTTAAATTATAATTTTCACTCTACCTGAATTTAAGATGAGGCATAATATAGTATAAATGAATTCTTATTAATAGTTAAAATAATCTTATATATATATATATAGTTTGTTTTTCTTTTGCCTTCAAATATTCTTACAAGATATGGTTTTAGATTCTATCTGTATTGATAACCAGAGGAAGTGAGGAAAAATTTGAAATTGCAAGAACTTGTCCTTGATCCAAGTCTTGCACTTTGGTTTGCTGTGTTTATGACTTTCTGCTCCTACTCTGGAGTAAAATTCCATCGTTATTAATTTGTATTCTCCTGATTTCATGTGTACTATGTGAGGTTGGTTAAAGCTAATAGCAGTGTACTTCTATATTAAAATATTGAGCAAGATATCATAGGACTGTTGGAATTCAGAAAAGCAGAAAGTGAAAAAAAATTTTTTTTGAAATGGGTCTCACTCTGTTGCCCAGGATGGAGTGCAGTGGTATAGTCATAGTTCCCTGCACTCTGGATTTCCAAGCTCAAGCAATCCTCCTGTCTCAGCCTCCTGAGTAGCTAGGACAACAGGCACCACCACCATGCCTGGCTATATTTTGTTGTTAATTTTTTATTTTGTAGAGACATGTCTCCCATGCTTGTCTTGAACTCCTGGGCTCAAGTGATCCTCTTACCTTGACCTCCCAAAGTGCTGGGAATATATGCATCCATGTCTGGCCAGATTTTTTTTTTAAACAACAAAAAAACAAACAAAAAATAATTTCTATTTACCTGTCATCTGTCTATGTAAATAATTAAATGAAATATAGTAATGTTCACTGAATCCATATCTTAAGACATGGACCTGAATCATTCCTTTCAAAAATATGGAGATAGTATATTCGTATTTTGAATCTTCTGTTACTTTATTTGAACCCGATCATAGTAGTGTGGGTAGAGTTCTCTTTATTTTCTACAGAATAAATCTTTTCTCTTTTCATGTCATTGGAAAAATAAGTTTTGCTGATGGAGTTTAAGTTTTAGGATACTTTTTGAAACATGCCTGTTCCCTATATGTACAAAAAGCTTGCAAGAAGTAAGTGGACACAGCCGCATTATAACATTAACTTCAGGATAGATTTGTTAAATTATGTAACATGTAAAAATAAAATACAAAGCAGACCGTAAGTGCACAAATTTTGGCACTTAAAACAGATTGCAATTGAGCATTCTGTCAGCTCAGAAAGTTGTAAAACTCCAATCGGATTCTTCAAGATCAAGATCATCTATAGAGGGAGACTCTGCTTTATCACCAGAGATGCAGGAGGAAGGAGAATGTTGGGGAGATCTCTGAATTCTGAACCACTGGGGTTCATCTGCCCCTTGGGAACCTCTTGCTTTGAGGTCATGAGCATTCTGGCTCCTAGACATGTGTCCCTTTTTTTTTAAACATGTCAGTCCAGGTAGGGCCTCATGGTTCTTCCGTAATTTCTTAGCATAGCTCCCTGAAGCTTCATTGTATTTCACTGAAGGCTGTTGCATATTAGAATTCCTTTTGGATGGATATTACCTTGAAAAGAAATATGGAGAGTCATTGAATGTCCTCTAATACTAAACATTTGTGGCAGATTTGTTTTTCCCTTTTGATTACCAAATGCAGTGGCCCCATTTATGGTGAAGTAAATGTTGCCCCACTTGAGACAGAAATTAGTTAGGTCCTAGAAAAGTTCTGCCTGCAACTTCATGAGGTTGTATCTCCAAATTTTGCTGATGCTTCCTTCTTCCTACATGAGAACAATGCAGTGACAATTTAGCACCTCAAAACTTTTATAAAGTTTCCTTTGATGTTGTTCTAAAAGCCTCTGAAATATTTCTAGAAGTATGTTACCTTACCCCTTCAATACATTAGACTATTTCTGACCAAAAGAAATAGAATGCAAGCTATGTAGGTAATTTCAAACATTCCATTAGCCATGTTAAGAAAAGGGAAAAAAAAAGATATTATTATCAAGAATGTTTTATTTAATGCAGTATAGCCAATACATTATCCTTTTAACATATAATAAATAAAAATATTAATGGGATGGTTTACATTTTTTATACACTGCTTCATTTTTAAACATTTTAAAATGTGGCACTAGTCCTATTTCAAGTGTTCAATAGCCACATGAGTCTAGTAGCTACCATATTGGACAGTATAGCACTGGACCAAAAATTTGACCTGGAATGACTCTGCTTCTTTAATTTTATGTAGCTATGGTATTTATGCAAATCTACCTGTACAATGACCCTAGATAATAAAGTCATCCTATTCCCAGCAGAACATTATAAAATCTTTTCAGTTTGTTTCCTAGAATGTGAAAGCTTTCCTATTCCAATGCAATCCTTTGTTTCCATCAAATTACAAAAATGACTCTCCCATCATTATTCCATTTGAAAGTAGTGAAATTCAGAATCATGTACAAAAGCCTCTTCATCCTTCTTGTATGTTTGTTGTTATTGTTTTAATTCTAAGCCGTCTAAAAGAGTTTCACTTCCATGTCTTTCAGAGCCTGCATCATTTCTACAGCTGCTATAACCTTGACATGTCTTTCATGGTAGTTAATGTAGCTTCTGCAGCACTTTAAAGATTGGGTTACTCAAGCCTTGTAATTTTTATGCTTCCCATCACTTCATACTCCTAGGAAATAAGGAACCTGCATGAAAATATTGCAGCAATATTACAACACACACAGGTCTCAGAACCAAATGTGGCCAGTGTAGCAGTTTATGATCCATGCTCTGTACATCAGCATATCTCAAGCAGTGCACATGTTCTCACTATCCATTACAAATCTTATATTTTAGACCTATGTTGTAGGGCTTAGTTTTAGCTAGGAGATCAAGGTAAACAAAGATATTAGAACAACCAGAAATACAGGTTTCAGGATTTCAGCTTCAGTAGTAATGGTTTAAAAAGTAAGAGACCAGGAGGAGGAACAGACTTAAAAGATACAAGATAACAATTTGTGTTTGGCCATTCTGATCTTTTCTTTCAAATATTTTTAGTCATTTTGCCTGCCAAATAGAGAGTTTCAGGAACATGTAACTAGCATTAGAACCTTACTCATTGAAGATGCCAAATAATTTTTTGGGAATTCAGTGCAATCAGTAGTGCTGGAGAAGATTTTATAAATACCCTTCAAATATCAGCACATCAAATATCACTGCATGAAGAACACCTACTAGTGATGTAAGGCAGACCTGTCTAATTTAGTTTCTCAAAAGTTATTCTGAAAATGCATAGACCCAATGATATAGAGCTAGTCTTGTAGATGAAAATAAACGTGCTAAAAATTATTCTTTAAGTCTTATACACACTGCAAGCTTGGTGGAGACCAAAAATTCATTTCTTGTCAAATATAGCATCCCAAAGTGACCAATGTGATAACTTATTTTTTAGTAATAGTTAAGTAACCATAATTACCCTTATGGTTCACAAAGGTACTTGTATGTTATATTTCAAGTCTGGGCAGACATTCATTTTTAAAATAACCATTGCAGCTGCCTGCAGCACAATTTCTGCTATAGTTGATCCAGAAAGAGAAATGGATGATGCACGTTTTGTTTCCAGTCTGCTCCCTGGAAGGCATCTGTGTATTTCTTAATTAGAATCTCTCAGAAGCTTAGATGAGCCTCATCTTGATAGCACACCTGGATGGAGATGTATATCTGGAAGCTTTGAGACTTTATCTGAATAACCTGAATAGAGTATTTGTAATTAAAGGGATTTGAAGAAGATACACATAATCATAGTGACAAATTAAATATATAGACAAGATGCATCTAATGTAATTAGAATTGAGCTGCCAAGCTTTTTCACTGCTTTTTCTCATATTCAGAATTCCAAATATTTTGAAATGGAAATAACAATTAAAATGTAAACGTTGAACATTTTTAGTTTTACTGTGGTGGCTTAAGAATAGTTAATATATATTGCATATGTTAATTTCACTATAAGATTTATTTCACTTCTCTTTTAAACTGTGTAGTGTTATTAAGATTTTCTAATTTTGATAATATTCAATATACCAAAGAGAAAAACATTGTATAGTAAAAATCTTTAAAATGAAAAATATGTTTAGCCAAAATAAATAATTGTTTTAGTGTATCATTATTGAATATTTATGATTTGTGCATTCAACTGAATTTCTATGTAATTTCCTTTATTTTCTTTTTTTTTTTTTTTTGAGATAGAGTCTTGCTCTGTTGCCCAGGCTGGAGTGCAGTGGCATAATCTCAGCCCATTGCAATGTCTGCCTCCCGGGTTTAAGTGATTATCCTGCCTCAGCCTCCTGAGTAGCTGGAACTACAGGTGCATGCCACCACACCCGGCTAGTTTTTTGTATTTTTTGGTAGACACAAGGTTTCACTCTGTTAGCCAGGATGGTCTCGATATCCTGACCTCGTGATCCGCCTCCCTTGGCATCCCACAGTGCTGGGACTATAGGCACTAGCCACCAGGCCCAGCCATAATTTCCTTTTTTAAAAAAACACATGGACACAGAAAGAATAAAACTTGACTTAATTACCATTTTGTCAATTTAACCAATGGAGAGTGGTTAATAAATCATACTCAGGTTCTCTTATTCATAATTGAGAGATGGGACTGTTAACTTCTCTTCAGAGATAGATAATTATCAACCCCTAAGCAGTATTGGGTAAGAAAATCTGAATAGGAATGACTGTTTTATATACTTCCTTTTATGACATAGGCTATGGACTGATGAAGCAGGAGATTTTAGTATTGTAAAGCCTATATATTTAAGGGAAATTTTAAAAATATTTTCTTTGAAATCACGGGTAACTAATTTTGTCTTCACAGTTATTTAGGGTAGTTCTTCTCTGGAATTTTCCAAGAGACCGGGCTGAACATTTGCATAAATACAAAGCAATGCAGTTGAGTGCAGGAAGCAGAGAATTACTTTCATATCTTATTTAAGCGTCTGTAGAGACTGTGGAATTATCCTCAAGGGAAATGAGTAATACTTGAGACCAAAGATGCAAAAGACCACAGAATATTGGCAGAATATTAAAACACGTGCACATGCACACACCCACTTACTGACACACACATTTGCAATTTAGGGATATAAGATGCAACATACCTTTTGCAGTATAAGCTATACTTTTGTGTGTCTGAGCTGGAGTACCCCACTGTTGTCATAGTTTCTTAAGAAACTCATCATGGCTTCATTTTCTCTATCCAATTCTGCAAATTCTATAATTTATTTGCTTACAGTTTTAATTTTATAAACTGCTTAATTTTAAATGTTAAGACACTTAAGTTATACTAGTCTTAAAAAATGTATACAGCACACTGTATCTCAAAAATAGAATTGAACGTTACAACTAGAAGACAGAAATATCTTTGACACCTTTAAAATTCTACCATTTGCAAGGGACTAGGAGGGCTCTTAGTTGATTTTATGAAGGTCTGGCATGAGTATATCCGATTCATAAGTTACAAGGCTAAAAAGTTGGATTCCCATCTGCTTAAGAAGATAAACCCTGCTATGTATTTTTTTAATGTTCACAATGATATTATTTATGATGTAGGTAAACAGTGTTCTCTGGGGTTGTAATTGTAACTCTGCATATTAATAAAAAGCCCCCCCATGATGTAGTTTATTAGACCCAATTCTGATATTTTGATATTAAGTAATATATGGCAAGGGCTGAAAAGATGAATGGGATCCTGAAAAAAATGGCTAAGCTATATTGGAACTAAAGTCATTATTTGACACTTTTTTCAAGAACAAAGATAATTTATCTTAATCTTAAAAGATGTTAAGGTAAAGCATTATAAAACTGCTTATGCTTATTCCACAATTCTTGATCAATTAATAAGTAATATTTTTATTCCATATAATCTTACTTTCATTTTGTATATCTATCATATTATTTTAAATTTGTAGATTATTAACTATTAGTCTTTTTAATCTTTACTTAGATTCACACACAATAATGGGAAGATAAAACTATACTTTTGATTCTCATAGCTTTTTCAGAGATGGTATTATAAGACTAAATGATTCATATTTCTATCTATTTTAGATGTTTGAATCCCTCTCAAGTGTATTGTCTGGTTAACCATTGATTTAACTATAGTGACTTTTCATTATTATTTACCCCTTAATGTGATTCCTTTTAGAAGACAGTGATCTTTTGTAGGGATAGGTGAGAGAATTGGATAATGATGCATGAATGTGAGTTTGTATACACATTCAGGATACTTTTCGGGGAAGCTTTGGTGACACATCATTTGAACTTGTCTTTTTCAGGTTTGTTTAGGAATGTTCTTGATAATGCTGTCGGTTGCTCTGATTATTTATTTTCTATCATGTAATTATCTCTTTTTTGTATTCTTTAATAGAATCACCTGGAACTTCAAGTTATAGCAAATATTATTTTTTTCCCTTTCTTGGAGAACACAGATGAACAAGCCTAATCAGACTCATTTACCTACCACAGACACAGAACTTAGTAATTACAGATTGTAACTTTTACAATGGGCAGTTCATTTGCTGGAATCTCTTTTTAGGTGAACTTAAGTAGACTATTTTATTCAAGCACTTGTTCCTTCATGCATTTATTCAATGCATTTCTTCTTTTATCTACTTTTTTCAATACATTTAATTGTAGTATCTGCTGTGTCCTTAGCCCACTACTGGCTACAAGAGATATAAATCTAAACAGTATAGAGTCTCTATTCTCGACAAATTACCACCTTCCGTTAGTAAATGCAGATGAAGATACACACTCACAATTTAGGTAAGAAGCCCTGCGGACTTCAGGAGCACAGAGAGCTAATGGCAGAACCAAGACTTGAAAGACCAGTTAAGTGTTTGGCAAATAAAGAGGAAGAAACAGTGAAAAAATCCAAAAAAAGGGAGACAGTATGTACAAAGGCATGGCAGGGTGAGGCGGCCCACCTCTGTAATCCCAGAACTTTTGGAGGCCATGGAAGGTGGATTGCTTGAGGTCAGGAGCTCAAGACCAGCCTGGCCAACATGGCAAAACCCCGTCTCTACTACAAATACAAAAATTAGCTGGGCGTAGTAGTGCACACCTGTATCGCTTGAACCTGGGAGGCAGATGTTGCAGTAAGCCGAGCTTGTGCCATTGTACTCCAGCCTGGGTGACATAGCCAGACTCCATCTCAAAATATATATGGGTGTATGTGTGTGTGTGTGTGTGTGTGTATATGTACAAATATGTATATACATATATGTATATACACACATATATATGTATAAAGGCATAAATATGATAGAACCTTTGATGTATTTAGGAACATGCAAGGAGCTGAATATGTCTGTGGGCTTAGGTATTAAAGGTAAGTGAGAGAGAAAAAATACAAGATTGGAAAAGTAATCCCAATCAGGAAGCTTGTTATAAAGCACGCCTGCAAGATTGGATAATAATTGAAAGAAATTATGATCCCTCCCTTAGAAGTATCTTTAAATTCCTCTTCTCTTTCTTTTTTCATTATACTCATCAACAAGCCTCTGGTTCTGGGTAAACTCAGGTATACATAGATCCTGTGCTTGCACTTAAGTATTTGAACATATCTGAAGAAAAACATAAATTTGGTGATTGGTCTCACTTTAAATTCATTGTCATAAATCTCAGACACTCAACACTGCTAAATAGTCTACTCCTTCTGTGGTAGTTTGCTTTCTTAGTGTCCAAAATGATTGTTTTATCCCTACTTCTCTTCCAATAAAACTAGTATTTCTCTCAAAGCCTATAAATGTTAACAATGTTGTTGATGATGGTGATAGTGATGGTGATGAAGAAAATGATAAAAATAACAGCTATGAAAACCAAGGCTGATCATGTTGCTGCTTTGTGGTACCCCCTCCTGTTATGTTATCAAGACATGGATCTATACATCTTTCTCTTCTATTCTTGTAACGTCTGTTTCTCCTTTTCTATACTCAGGTTGTTTCCATCAACATATAAACATATATTCTCTTTTGCCATTAAATTCCCTCTTAATAGGGGAAAATTGCATTTGAAGATGCTTGTTAATACTTTCTAGCATTTATAAGAACTCAGCAACAATTTTATATGAATTTTAAAATATTTGAATCATGGAATGTATTTCACAGTTAAAAAACCCTTTTTTTTAAAAAAAACACTGTAACAAATGGACAGTTGATTTCAAATATTCTAATTAGGAAATCATTATGTTGATATATGACCATTTTTTAAGTTTACTCAATTTAATTTGTAGCTAGAATGTACAGTAATGCTATTCTATGTCATAATTGATGTGTGATATATCACTCTGTGCAAGATTAACCAGAGTGAAATGGTACCTTCCTGGGTCGGCTCAGAGGATTGAGGACCAGTCTCATATCAAAGACAGGTTACTTTGTCTGTCAGGCACGGTGACTCAAGCCTGTAATCCCAACATTTTGGGAGGCCGAAGTGGGCAGATCAGATGAGGCCAGGAGTTCAAGACCAGTCTGGCCAACATGATCAAACGCCATCTCTACTAAAAATACAAAAAAATAAATAGCCAGGCATGGTGGCACACGCTTGTAGCACCAACACAAGAACAGCAAACCAAACACTGAATGTTCTCACTCCTAAGTGGGAGTTGAACAAAGAGAAAACATGGACACAAGAAAGGGAACATGACATTCTGAAGACTATCAAAGGGGTTGGGGGGTAGGGGAGGGATAGCATCAGGAGAAGTACCTAATGTAGATGACAGGTGATGGATGCAGCCAACCACATGACACATGTATACCTATGTAACGAAACTGCAAGTTTTGCACGTGTACCTCAGAACTTAAAGTACAATTTTTTAAAAGGCAGGTTATTTTCTGTTTAGCTATTCAAAGCAAGAAGGACACTTTTTTTTTTTTCTTTTTCTGACATGATTTGTTTGAAGCCAGCTTAGTAGCGGTGACTGAGATCTGGTGTTCTATTCTAGTTCTGTTTCCTTAGATTTGTCTAAAATTATACAATCATAAAATTTTAATTATTAGTCTCTGGGAAGAAATCTTGAGGTCAGATATTCCAAGCTTCTAATCAGTATCCCTGACATACTCGCTTTTGGTGGTCACTGCTCCCTTCTGTGTGTGCTTACAAAACATCTCTGCTAGATTTTCATTAGCGATCATGTTCACTCCTCTACAATTTTGAAAATTCCTCTCCTGCCAACCTTTTCAACCTAGGTTTCACAATTGTTATGCCTCTGGTTTTGGCCACTTTCCTATTCCTTGTGAAAATACAAATATTATCTACTGTGGTTATGTGATCTCATTTACTTTCCAATTGTCCCATTGCCCCCAGAATATAAATTGTCTGAATTTAAAAAAACAAAAAGTAAGAATTAAAGTTCTTAGTCTTACTTTTTGATTTTTAATCTCAGGTTTTAGCTCTCTCCTAATCACATGTGCACTACCTTTCACTGTTTATGACCATTTTGCTTGATAGAGAAGCAGAAACAAACCAGGATTCAAGATGTTCTGCTGTTTATTTGCTTCTGTTATAACACAGAATCAAATATGTTATATGTTTCAGGCACTAAGCTTTATGTAGTGTTTGCCATTTGTCTTACTCTGACATGAATTAACATAACTTTTTTCTTGTTCAAAGTATAGATTATTGGGGATTATTGGGGATAATGATCATCTTGATGATATTGCTGATGTGATGCTAATAATAATGATAATGTGTCACCTAATATGACACCATTACAGCCACGAGGATGACAAAATGATTGATAATACTGCTACTAACATTATATCAGCAACACCACTGCACCTGTACACACTCACATGCACACATACATGGACATGCACATTTAACTGTTTACTATGTGCCATGAACTATGTGATTAATGTACTTTATATATTGTGCCATTTAATCTTCACAAAGTTTTCTCAGGTAGGTATTGGCCATTTTATAGATGGACAAACTGCCAACTTAAATATCTCTTAGCTGGTAAGATGCTAAGCTAATGTTCAAATCCTGCTCCAAAGCCTGTTTATATAGCTATAATGCATAACATAAATAAAAATTGTACATATTTAAACTAACTTTTCTGTTATCTACCAAGTTCTCTTGTGTTTGATTTGTCACTGCCCATTTGTGTATTTCTGTTTAAGCCAATGTTTTCTATCTGGGACTCAATTTTGAGATCTTTTCCATTTTAGCGTGTGTCTATGGGATCATACTAAAATACTTTACCTGAAACTTTGAGAATCAACTTTTTCTAAAATCCAAATCTGTAACTGTGCATGGTGACACATGCCTGTAATTACAGCTACTTAGGAGGCTGAGGCAGGAGAATAGCTTGAACCCAGGAGGCTGAGGTTGCAGTGAGGTGAGATCACACCACTGCACTCCAACCTGGGTGACAGAGTACAATTCTATCTTATAAATAAAATCCAAATCTGTGAGTGACAGTGACTGATATGAGTGGTGCATGGCGCCCTTATATAAAAATAATTCTATCTAGATTCCGCTTGTATACTCTGCAACAAACCATTTTCTTAGAGTCAAATTTAGAGAAGTTCCTACATTTGCTTTCATAATCCAAGTTATGGAAGAATGGTGCAAAGCACATGAAGAATCCATCAGTGTTTTTCCTTAGTAAATTAGAATTCTACCAGGTCATAAGTAATTGAAGTTTCTTCCAAGTACTATCTATTTCCCCATCATTTTTTCAATCTATAAATGATCAGTTATTTTTCTATCTGATAGATAGCTGCTGGTATACTCCCCTATAGAATATCATGTTTTACTTCATTCATTTTATCTTAAGCTCTCTTGGGATTTAAATCATAGCCTAAAACCCAAATTAAATGTGCCTACTTTAGTCTTATTCATTTATTATTCATTCGTCTAGCAAGCGCCAGGCACTGTGCCAGGTGTGGGTAAATGCAAAGGTAAATAGGGTAGATATACTCATGACATTTTCAGATAGTTGCTGGGATGTCTGGAACTTGTTTGGATTGTGATTCAAGTAAGGCAGTTCTTTCTAGATCTGTTGGGAAGACAGTTAATTTTATAAACTATTTAAGTTGGATAAATGCTAAAAGAGAAATCAGGACTGGAGAGGCACAAAATAAAGAGATTTAGCCTGTTCTAGTGTTTCAAGAAGACATCTTGAAAGGGAAATGACAATTGACCTGACACTAAATTAAATGAAAAGGAGTTTCCTTTGGATGTTTATTTTGTGCCAAAGACTTTATATAGGCTCATGCCAGGCATTTATTAATTCGATAACGACTCAATCCTTATCTCTTTTGCTTACTACAGGGAACTTCTCTGATTCTCTGCCTCCTTATCTATAAAATGTACATTAAAAGTTATTGTAAATTTTCAATGGGATATCTATGAATGTTTCTGTAAACTGTACATTGACTTTTAGGTGATTTCTCTTATTTTGCTTCTAATTATATGTAAGATACTATATGAGTTGCAGTGGGAATACTGTAATTGCAGGCCCTATTCACTGATTGCTGTACCAATTATTTGCTCTCTGTTCTTTTTCTCTCTGGTATTCACAGAAGCAATCTGATAAATTTTGGAGGAAATTTAGAAATGAGATTGTAGCATCAGATTTTTAAAATTTATTAAAATTTTTAATTGATTGCCTGACTTGGGTTTTAATTTTCTACTTGACAGTTACAGCATTTTAATAGTCCTATAATGTATTTATTCAACTTTGTTGAGATCCTCCATGAGTCACCATGTTGAGCTCTGGAAACATGATACTGTTCTTTGTCCTAAAGAACTGGGTTAGAAGGCAGTACCATTCAAAAAGGGTTGAGGTTCTTGAATATGAACATGAGCCCATCAATTTAATCACATATTGTCAGTGTTAAAAGGTGCTGTATACTTGATTCTAACTAAATAAAAGAAACAAAAGGTAAATACTTTTTATGCCTGCGTATAATATGAGATATTTTAGTATTATTGCATCTGTGAAACAGTTTTGCATGTAAAAGAATGGCTTGTGAAATGAACTGTTTGTCTGTTTTTTCTTTGAAATTCTACCACAAAAAAACTGCTGTATTTGAAATGAGTCTCCAGCGAGAGTAATATGAAAATATTTTAATAGATCATAGAGCAAAGCAGTGACCTGTAGCGTGAATGACATTCCAAGAGCTGGATCAGGATCTAGGAGGTATCTGATTAACACTGTAGTTATTGGGTCATTGATTATTTCTAGGAAGTTGTTAGGACAGTGGCTGTTTTCCAAGCTGGATGAAAGTTGTCTTCTGTTGTATAATAACAATTGGCCAGGTTGTACTGATGCATTCCAGCTAGCCATCAGCTCTAGTCTCAATATCAGCTTACTTGTTTTTATTTAACATATTTTTCTGTTTCTTAGTAAACACATTACTACCCTCAACTCCCTTTTTTGTCTCCCTAATTCATCCCTGAGATGGGTGCAGGAACCTTGTCCACTTCCGTTAAAGCTCTGTGACGATATTATCCTTGTTGCCCTGTGAAGGTGTTACCTCATAGAGATCCTAATGTTTTGTTCTTTTTATTTTTTTAGGTCATTCACAGTGAAAGGTCATGGTGTCCATGACAGAGTAAATGGTGCTCAGGCTGACATGCTTTAGAAAAAGTCCCTTTGGGGTTCTACTTAGTACTATTTTCCATGAATAAAATTATAAGTTAAAGCACTCTTAAGATGGTAAATGCTAATGTAGAAAAACCTTGGCACATCCCCAATATACAGTGCTTTCCTGTGGTCTGTTCTGCAAACTCTATAAGGGGCTCTCTGCTATTAACAAGTGCAGTGGCTTCTTACTGCCTGTTACATATAACTGAGTGCTTCAGTCTTGATTTCTGCTCTTTACACTTGGGGAATCCTGCTTAGATCCTCCATCCCAAGGTCCTGTGAGAAACTCAGGACCTTGTATTTGTATAGGGGACGTAACAAAGAACCGTGGCTGATGTTCAATACTTTCAGAGCAGGAGGCAACACACTGGGAATGGAGAGGATGGAAGAAGAGTGGGTAGAAGGTTAAAAAACTAAGAGCAATAACAAAGTGTGGGATTTGTGAAGAAATAGAGAAAGAAATACTTATTGGCATGGGGTGAACACAAGCAATGCATCTGTATAGATGTCTATCATGTGGTTGGGAAGGAAAATCAAAATATTTGCTTAAAATTGAAATGTTTGGAATAGACCAATGATGGATGAATTGACTTCTGGGGAGATATTGGCTTCTAAGGAAAAAAGGAAGTTGAGCTATTATGGTCCCCCCAACCCTTTTAACAAGAATAGCCTCTGTTTTCTCTATTTTATGTGTTAGAGTTCTTATTAAGATTTCATTTGAGGAGGGAAAAAGAACTGCCTGGAAAAAGTATGGAAATCATAGAACTAAAATGCATATCCCTTGAAGTTTCTTCTTGTCTTCTGTGTGTCTGGCATCAACTAGACAGATTTGTTCAGGAGACGAATGAAGGAATTTTTTATGATAAATCTGTCATTCTCTGGAGATCCTAGTACAGTTGGTAGGGTCTATATTTTACAGATAAAACCTTGCTTAAATCTAGCCTTTTAAATTTAAACTACAGTATATTAAAAACTGAGGTTTCTTTGTTTTGACCCCTTCATTCACGTTCCTGTGTAATAACAGGATCCTTGAATAGGAATATGATGTGAATTTTGGAACCAGTTACAGCACCTTCTCAAAGTATATTGCCCTAATTTCTATATTTTCAACTTTTTACTTATATGTTAATAAACAGTTAATGAGAATATGCAAATTTGGCTATAGTGATTATAATATTACCTGAATTTTCTCATAATCTTTCCTTTCAATATTTAGCAATACCATCATTTCACCATGGCTATCTTTGATAATTCTACTGACTCTTAGTTGTTGTTTTATTTGTTTGTTTGTTTGTTTTAATAAAGAGTAAATATGCAACTAACCCTGAGGGGGCATTCTTTATGTATTCAGTGAGCATTTATTAGGTTGCCCACTATGTGCGAGGTGTTATGCTAAGTGTTGGTTATATAAAAGTAAGGCAGATGTGGTTCTTATCCTACAGAAATTCACAGTCTAGTGTGAGAAGTCAGGTACATTACTAGGTGCAAGTGTTGTATTAGCAGGCCCCTCTGGAGTATTGTGGGGATACCCAGAAGTCACAGCAAATGAGAGAGAGTCTTGGGTAAGGAAAGTGTGTGAGATCTGAAGTGAAATGATTTATATTTAAGATTTGACTGCTACTAGCAGTAGCAGGTCTTGGGAAAGTTACTTATCTTTTTCTTCTCTCAGATTTCTCAGCTGTAAAATGCCAATGGATAACCGTAAAATTTTATAAGAATCAAATGATCATGTTTTCTAAACTGCTTTGTGATTCATATATACTACATGAATATTAGCTTTCACTCTCTATGTCCTTCTATGGGAAAGAAAATGAATGTTCCTAATATTTATTGGCAGATGTCAGGGAGCAAAATGTGAGACTGACTAAGAATGACATCTTAGTTGTCCACAAGTGCCATATAAATTAACATTCATCACACCAACATCTTCTTTCTATATGCATATTCATTTTCTGTGATCTTTCTGCATTTGGGACTATTTTAGAATAGATAATAGATGCTTAACTCATGTGACCAGTTTTTGTAGAAAATATAAAAAGCAAAGGTTGTCAGGAGTCATGAAATCCAATTTGAAGATAATTGCTACTGATTCAGCATGATTGAAATCCAAAGATAAAATTTGGTAGAAGATTGCAATATGTTCACTTTTTCATGCTCTAGGGTCTCCCATTAAACAGCTGAACAGTTGCTCACCTTGGATAGGCATATTTTTTTCTTTATGTTTTTACAAGGTTCTAAGAAGATAGTCTCTTTGAGAACAGTAAGCAGAACTGCGGTATTATGAGAAAATTTCCTCAAAATTATGAAATGCCCATTTTACCAAAGTAGGAGGGAACACAGCAAAATGGTGGCGCCAGATGAGTGCAAGTACAACACCATAAAGAGTCCTGGATGTGGTACCAGGAGACCTGGTTGTTAATGAATTATGTGATAATTTCACTAGGTTATCTGATCTATAAAATGATAAATTTATACTCCAATTGAATTCATATAATCTCCAAAACCACCAATGACATTGTTATTTCATAAAATATTATTGAATCTGAACTTGAAAGTCAGTCTTTTCAACTAAGAAAAGTATGTCAAAGAATATCCTGCTCACTAATAAGGAGATGACCTTAGTCTGATGGATATAAACATAGTTATAGATGACAGAGTCAGAGACCTGGAGAGAAATTAGCGTATTTACTCTCTTGGTTCCCATTGGGGATTGTACTCCACAGTGCAGTTGGGAGAGAATTAGGAAGTGTTAGGCACATTCTTTGTTATAATAATGGGAGCATCTCTAGCATTTTGAGGGTCATGGATGCTAAAGGCCATATGATGTTTGGAATTCTCCTACATATTGAAGCATGTCCCTCGCAGAATGCCAGTGGTGTCCCATTGAGAAATATGGATAGAGCAAGCTCTCATTTTATAATTGACTAGGCACTCCTAAGGAGTAAAGAATGATGGTCCTGATGGCTAAGCAGTCAGACCCAGATTGCCCTGATTACTAGGCCATTCAACTGAATTTCTGTTTCCCTAATGCCCCAGTTGTCAGTGTAGATTTGCTTTCACTTACTTGGGAAAACTCTGCAATCAAACTCTTTGCAGTGTTACACAAAAGTTACCTAAAATGTAATGCCATTTGTTAGTTTTTGTTCTAGTTGCATTATTTGCTTCCAAAGCACAAATTTTCCTATAGTCATGGACTAGCTAAATGTGATATTCTAAGAAAACAAGAGATGATTTTGCTGGTGAGTTTGCTTGTTTATTTATCTGAAGGTACTTTCAGACCATGCTGGAAATATAATCGTGGATTGTTTCCTATGTAAGGCATCACTTCTACTGCAGAGACTTCTCTAACTTGTCCAAGTCTGCATAAAAGATTTTCCTATATTTTACTAGATTGTCTCTGTAATAACACATACAACTTTATTGTTATTACCTGGTTAATGATCATTATCCCCCATTAAACTGAACTCCCTGTGATTAAGGACTATGTTTTTTTCTCCACTGAATTCTTGGTGCCTCATGTAGCTTTTGGCTTTCATAGTATCTTGAACACTTGAGACCCTACATGGAAATTCCAGAATGGATTCGGAGTCAGAGACAATGATGGAAACCACGTTTCTGCCAAATCAATGGTCTTGTGAACTTGACCTCCCTAAGACTCAGTGTTTTTATCTGAGACAACGGAAATGGTAATTTCCACCCTTAGTTTGTCTGCCTGAGGACTGAGTTTGAGGACTGGTGAGAATGAATACTCAGGTGCATTTATTATATCCAAATTAAACATTTCTGTAGTAAAGTTAAAGGATTCTGCTTACAGCAGAGGGTTTTAAGGTAGCATCAAACAGGAAATATTTGATCAGCTTAGTTTCTCAGGTCTCAAGTTTTATCATGGTATACATACCACCGGGAGAGAATCAGTAGGGGCCAGGAATTGGTAGGTCAATGCAAGGCAGTCTTGCCAAGTCATTGGAAACACTGGTCTTCTTGTCCTGGTATCTGAACCTTTAGCATGATTTTTTTTATGTGTTTGTAGAAACAGTCTAACATCTGAGGTTAGAGCACGAATTCTGTGATGTGCCATATTGTTGTATTAGCTCTGTGTTATAATAGTACTTGGCTATCACACAAGGACAGCACACTGCCACTATGTAATGATGACTGGTCAGTGGCATGTCATATGGTACTGTGCCCAATGCCCAGGAGATTCTGAGCATAGCAGGCCTGGCCATGACCTGAATCATATCTCAAGTGATCATTTCCAAAGATTAAGATAATCACTTGCATGGGCCCGACACTTAGGAGGTACTTGCTTCATAATGATATTCTATAGTGATTACTTGGTCTCTATTTCTAATACTTTAAAATGTGTAAGATATTTGTAAATGATCAAAAACATGGACTTGTAGGGGATAGTGGGTCATGCCTGCAACCCTAGCTCCTCAGGAGGCATAAGAGGGAGGATAGCTTGAGGCTAGCAGTTAGAGATCAGCCTGAGCAACATAGCAAGATCCTGTCTCTAAAAAAAAAGTTTTTAAAATTAGACAAGTGTTGTGATATATGCCTGTAGTCTCAGGTACTTGGGAGGCTCAGGCAGATGGATCACTTGAGCCTAGGGCTTGAAGGATGCAGTGAGTTATGACTGTGCCACTGTACTTCAGTCTGGAGCAACACAGTGAGATTCAATCTCTAAAAGTATGTGTCTGTGTCTGTGTGTGTGCACATACAGACAGGCACACACTTTTATTTCTGATAAATATTCATTGGCTACTTTTCTATGTCCAGCACTGACCTCAAGTAATATGTGTATGCACGCACATACACACACACACACACACACACACACCCCATATATATGCCATTTTTGTAGGGAGTTTCCAGCCAAAAAGTGTATCAGTCATGCATATTACACATTTTGTGTAGGATTTTTAAGGACCAGTCCCTGAATAGGGGATGTTATGGTTTGAATTTGACCCACAAAATTCGTATGTCAAGGTCCCAACCCCTAGTACCTCAGAATATGACCTTATTTAAAGATAGGGTCTAAACAGAGGTAAATGAGTGAAAAGTAAGTGATTAGGGTAGGCCTAATCCAATATGACTGGTTTCCTTATAAAAAGGAGAAATTTGGATATAGAAACATGCACAGAGGGAAGATGATTTGAAAAGACATAAGGGGTAGATAGCCCTCTACAGGTGAAGGAGAGAAGCCTGCATCAAATGCTTTCCTCACAGCTGTCAAAAGGACACATCCCTCCTGATACCTCGATATTGCACTTCCAGCTTGTAGAACTGTGAGACAACAATTTTCTGTTGGTTAAGCCACCCAGTCTGTGATATTCGTTATGTCAGCCCTAGAAAACTAATGTATTGGATGTATGGGGATTTGTCCACACAGATTTCTTCTCTGACTAGGCTGTCCTGTAATTTAAGCCCTGCTCTAAGTAATAAGCCAGAACAGTTTATATATACTGTGATACATTTGAAAGGATAAGTGGCTTTGGAAAAGTGAATCAGTATAGCTAGATGTCCAAAAAGGGAAAGAAATTGAATTTTCTTTTTTTAGGAAATTGCATCTTTATGTTATGATTGTTTTTGAGCACACTCATTGAGACAGTAGAAAATGACATTATTATAATGCACAGAGCAAAGGCTGTTGATTGTCATGATTGATTTTCTGTCTGTAACTTATATTAAAGTGTGGCAGCAAAGATAGTGGTGTATCAGAACTCCTTTTGAATTCAAGACTGTAACTTATTCCAAAATTGCCAATTACTTGAAAAGAAGGTTTTAAATCAAAGGAAGTTTACAATGCTTGCAAAGCCCAAAGAAACAGAAATCTAGAAAGGGGACAGACAACAGCCTATATAACTATGACTATATTGATAAAAGCCAGCAAAGCTGAACATGCAGATGCTCAGTAGTAAGCAATACGTCTAGCAAGGAGCCTTAGGTTTGTACTTTCTGCCTAATAGGTACATACATAGTAAAACCAAAATGAGTAGTTTAACCTCTGTTTCTGATGAAGTTCCAGAAAAATACTTTAGAATTTTATAAAATGTATTATTGGTAGAGAAGTCAATCACCATGCCAACCTCTTGGAAAATCTTGAGAATCAAATCAAATACAAACACAACCTGCAAAAAGGAAATATTTTAAAAAGACGCTTTACCTGTTCTTCCTTTAGTTAAATGTGTACTATACCACATTTGGTAAAATGTCCTATGCTTACACTTTTCCTGTAATAATACATCTCACTGCTGCACATAATCTGGAGTGTGTTTTATAATTTTGTTTGTTTTTGTTTTTGGTGAAGATGGAGCTGTGGCTTGGATTATTGACTGAGGTTCTAATATCACTTTATTCCCAGACATTGAAACACCTATGTTTTGGCCCTGTGCTAGGCACTGAAATGTAGAACCAGAGAGATAACAGTCCTCTGCCTTAATGAGCTCATAGTCTTTAGACCTTACTTAACATTCTACCTAAGTAACCTTGGGCAGAGTACTTTCTGAGTCTTAAGTTATTTATAACCTCACAGGGTTGCTCTGAAGATTAAATATTAATAATATAATCTGTGTATCATGCTAAATGTAGCATCAAATACATAGGATACACTCAGTAAAGGTTATCCTCTTCTGTCAATAAATGGCATGGGTGTGTGTATGTGTGTATACAGGCACATATATATGCATATGTATGTGTGTATAGATATGTAGGTGCATATGTGTATATATGTATATAACATACCTAATGGGAAGTGCTTTGAGTTGCTCCTCTAGTATTGAGTACCATGATGATTCACAGTCTGCATTCCTTGGTATCATTTTGCCCAGTGGTTTATAGCATCTGAATGGGAGGAGTTTTAATTGAGTGGCTGAGTGGAAAATATATCCTAAATAGTGAGATAGAAACAGAAATATCGATTATATTATTAAATATAGTAGTAAAAATATAAGCACTATAGTGGGAGTTTAAGGGATTGCAGTTTAGAAGTATAATGCTATTGTAAATTGTTATTTTTTCCTCTCTCATAAAACTGATGCACTGATTATACAGTAACATATTTTTCTGTGCTTGATAATACAACTGTCCGTGTGATACTTTTGAATCCAAGATAGGCATGTTTGTCTCCTAAATGTTTTCTAATCTCAACAAACTAAATAACCTGAATCAGTAAAGATCTAACCCACTGTGCATAACTACATACTCTTGATCCTGGTAAAATGATTGTTTATAGTGGTGTTCTTGAGACCAGAGGGAATGGTTAAATTAGAATCAGTATGTCTACATGATAAAGCTAGGAAGTTTTTAATATATTTGAGGCATATCTTTAAAAAAAGTGTTAAATACCTTTAGTATTTCAAATTGCAGTATATTTCCTTGCATTTGGCAGGCTGCCTGAAATGAGCTGTCAGAATGTTTGAGTACAAGATGCTTGTTAAAGTGCATTTGTTATCTGAGGTCACTAATGTAAGAATTAGCAAATTAATATATTAGGAGCCATGTATAACTAAAAACAGTAATGCTTATCCAGTAGAAACAATTTACTTGTAAGGTATTTATAGATTGAAATCTGGTGCCCCATGGTTTATCTGTTAACTGAGAAACATAACAAAAGTCATTAATAAAACATGAGGATTTTTCAGTCATCTAGCTATGTTTATACTACATATATATTTTCTAATTTTAATCTATATCGTAGTTGCTCAGTTTCATCTGAATGTCTTTAATTGAAATGTTTATTTTTTCCCTAATAATTTTGGCTAGTTGGCTTTTTTCTTTGAAGAAGTAGAGGAGATCTTTTCTATGAATTTTATTTGTAAACTGATAAAATCATTTAGGATTTTAGACTATGGAGAGATAATATCCTGCTTTTATTGGTAACATAAATGCTCAGTTAAGCTCTATAAAATAGAAATAAAATATCAGTATATACTTAGTTTGGCAACCTATTCAGAGAGTTTCAATAATTGCCTCTAGAAATCAGAAAAAAAAAAAAAAAAAAAAACTTTTAACTGGAAAAAAAAGTAAGATAAATTGAAGTCTTAAGTAGCAAGGAAAATAAGCCTTTGTTTTGCCTTGATTATGTTTTAATTAATTTATTTGACTTAAAAAAAAACCAAAAACTACACATTCCTTAAATAGGAGTGTTTTGTGAAGGAACTATTTTATATGAATACAGTTAAAAATATTAATTTTTTTTTTGCAAAGCAGTAGACTTATATTATGGAAATACTTTTAAGATGCTGAAAAAAGAAGTATAATTTTTATCACTTCAAGTGTCCTTACTGGTTTCTTTCTTTCCAATAATATCACTATGGGCTTTTTTTTTTTTTTTTTTTAATAAGTTCTTTGAATTCCTGTAATTTTTTTTTTTTTTGATTGTGTGTTACATACTTCATAAGAAATGTATTATTTTTTTTTTTTTTTTTTCCTAGTTCCTCATATTGTACATTCTTTGAATACGTAGCTTTTCACCTCACTTGGTCAACTAAATTAAACCAATGCTTTCTACCTTTACTAGTAGAAATAAGTAAAATTTGGGGGATTGAGAAAGCAACAGTTAATCTACTTATTGGATTCTGACTTATTCACACCAGTTTACCAGACTTAACGCTTAGGGAATCTGGCTTCAAGTCAGATTCTTTACATTCTCATTGACATTGATCGGTGAGGTGGGTGCTCAGTAGTAGCTGGAGCTGAGCGATGGGACCCATATGTACCATAAATATTTGTACCTTTCCCTAAAATAATCTTCAAAATAAGCAGTATTTTTTATATCTGCATAGTTTTTAATGGAATCAGTGTTCCATCGATAACATAGTCCTAATCTTTAGGTGTTTGGGGATCCTTTCCCCTTCCCCTTCTCCTTTTCCTTTTTCCTTTCCCTTTCTCTCTTTTTTTCTTTTTTTGCTTTGTTATTATACATAAAGATAAAGTGGATCCTTCTGCATATATCACATTTTCCGCAAGTTTACATTATTTATCTAGGATTGATTCTCCAAAGTACTGTTGCTATTTTAGGTTGTGATAGATGTCACCAAATTGCTTCACAGTAGGTGTGTAGTACATAGATGCCTTAAATCACACTAACACTGCACCCTCACCAGTATATGAACATTAACATTGTCATTTTGTTCTTCTGTTTTAATACTCCAGTGAGCTTTGTTTTAATCATCATATTATACTGTCTGAGACATTTCCATTGAAAATGCATCCAGTTTCCTGGCTTTAACCTATCTTTTTCTAAAGTTGTAACTAGCATGCTGGAAAGTATCTAGATAGTTACATGTATACTATATATAGGTAGCATCTAGCTATTGCTCTCCAAAGATCTTGTCTCTGGAGCTAGACACACATGGGTTCAAATGGCAGTTCAGGTACAGGACAAGGCCCTTAATCCATTTGTGCCAGTGTCTTCATTTTCATCATCTGTAATGTGGCGGTAATATATGGTGAAAGGAGGAATGGAAAGGAAGGCAGGAAGGAGGCATGCTTCCTCATGAAGCTGCCACATTACGTCCTTTGGATTTTTATGGTCATTCCAAAATTATTATGTTGCTGTAAATGGAAGATGAAACTTCTGAATCATGGCTATGCAACTTATCGTATGTTAAATAGAACTCAGCTAAATATTTTGACTCAATTTCAGTGATAGTTCTCTTTTTTCCTATAGTATCTCAACTTTTACACTGTGTCTTCTCTGTAAAAGAAATGACATTTCTATGTTGCTGAGATAGGTGAACAATAGCAACAGGATTCCTTTTGCCCAGGTCAGAAATGAAAAGATAATTTTCTGAGTTGTAAGCTCTCTGTCTTCCCTCTTATTATAAACAATTATTTAACATTTATGGTGCATCAGGCAGTATGGCTATCAGAGAAACAATTTTTGCTTAAAAGGCCTACTTTTTGTCATATGAGGTTTTATTTGGCCTTGCGTTTTTTAATGACTTTCTTTGTTTTATGATTTTCTTGGTTTTCAAGGGGCAACTAACACAGTGTGGGGGGGGATTTAGGGGAGAATAGGGTTAGGCAGAGAGTGATTTCTCAAGTCAGAGAGAGAGAGAAAACTGATACGGTGTTAGATAGGCATTAGTATGCCTTACAGCTGACTCACTGGAAACTCACTTTGGTAACTTATTCATAGTTTTAGAAATTGAAAGCCAACTTTAGCCACTGATCTTAAGTATAGGCTCCTGTGTGCAGAACTAGGTGCATTTTAATCATCTTTCTTCTTGAAGGCTGGTAAGGAAGGAAATTTTATTAACACAGCAGAGGCATGAGCACAGGCACCCTGGACCAAACAATCAGGAGAGAATAAGAGATGTGAGGGAAAAAGAATGCTCAAAAGAAGAATCATTGTGTTTTGACTTTTCTAGCTTCATGCATCAGGCAGTGAAGCTACATGCCCTTCCTGTGTTATGACTGTTTCTTACCATTAGCCTATCCTTCTATTCTTGGGAAGCATTTTTTTTTTTTCAGAGAGTTGAAAAATAACTGACCCTACTATTGCCTTCTGTTTTATTGTAAAGTAAATGTTGCAAACACTTATAGCACTGTTGCTTTTTATATCACCTTTAATAGAATAGTGAGTTCCAGTATATCCCGTAGGATGAGTATTCTATTCATGTTTATAAAATGAAATGCTAGGGTATTTGTTCATTTAGTCAGATTAACAAATTATTCAATGCATAGGGTTTATGCCTACTTACTCCATGCTTATAATGCATTGGTGAACAAAAGTAGCTTCTATTCTAGCAGAATTCATGGCAATAAATTATAAATAATATTAAACTGAGCTTTCTTGTCAATGATGCTAAGCCCCATAACTGGTAGGTCCCTTAGACAGCATTAATCTACCTAGAAGGGTTGAAAATTTACTAGGAGAATGACATATGCCAGCAAAAGGTAAAAGTAATTATAAACTACATTTGACCTACATTGTTTTACACATACTTGAAACATCAGCATAGATATGACCTCTAGCAAATGATTCCAACTGCTGGAAGGTTACTCCTTTCTCTATTCTACTCTACCTTGTACAGATTTCTAAAGTGCATTGTCCAAGTGTATTTACTGTTATGTATACACAGGTGACATGCTAAGACATTCTGAGCCCCATAAGAGCAAGGACTGCCTCACATATTTGTTGAATGAATTTAGGTCCTTAAGTTTAAATATAAACCAAACTTTCTATGAGTAAATTCAGTATAGATAAAGTGAAGTAACAACATATTCAGCCTTATGAAGTGTTTGAAGAACAACTGTTAAAAGGATGCAAAGTAACAACTAGTTATAAAATTTAAGAAAATGAAATTACTGAATTTAAAACACTAGAGGCTGAGAAAAGACATTACTGTATGGAGAGCAGGGGGTCTTGCTTACTAAGGATAGAACAAAATAAATTTGACAGAATTATAATGAATCTACAGTTCTGCATTTTGAAAACTTGAAACATTATATCCAGAATTGCTTTACTAGCTTCTGAAATAAATGAAATAAAATAACATTTAACTATGATGACCTGACAAAAGATTTTAGCAAGGAAAACCTGGTCACAAAATGTGGACACACATTTGTATTGCTGCTAAGAAGGTTATAAAGCAGGTACCCTCTGAGTTATAAGTGTGTATACTATAGCTCCTCGGATGGATGGATGGATGGGGTGTGTGTGTGTGTGTGTGTGATGAGTGTTGAGTGGTTATGGAAGAACATAGTGAGAAGGGAAGATAGCAAGATGATGACAAAGTAATACAAACATGCACCCTCCAGTAGTTTGTCTTTCTTCTCGGAAAAAAGTCAGGGTTTGATTTAAAAACAGTTTATTGAATTCTGAATGTCTTAGACTTTTCTTCTAGGGTGGGAAAGAGATCAGTGTCCTACACTAGACAACACTTTATTTAAAACGAAACTAAGCAGTAGGTCACATAAACACATATTTTGGATCATTCAACATTGAAAGTTGTGTAAAATCCATTTGACCATTCAGTTTTTGATTTCAAAAAGACAGAACTTTAGCCCATTTGCCTGTTTAACTGAAAATATTGATTCTTATGAGACACAAGCTAATTATAAATTAATAAAATAATTTTTACAAATATAAATATAGTCTATTACTCCTGTCTTTGATAAAGAAAACAGTGGAATTAAAAATTAAGTATTTAGAATGTTACTGATTATAAGTTTAGCTTGGAATGTATTCAACTATTGAAGATAGAATTGGTGAAAGAAGAATAAGTGGGTTAAAAATACTGCCTAAAAAAAAAGCTGAAAACAGGAGATGAGCTGTTTTAATAAGATCAGGGACACCAGGTGCAGACACATTACAAAGATAAGCTGGGACAACCTTGAGGTTCAACCAAGAGAAGAGATAAGAATGACCTCTGGATAAATAAAAAGATAAGAGTAGGAGAAAATGAATCCAGCACCTACAGAAAAGTTTCCTAAAGCCATGACTGCAGAAATTGGGATCTAAATGATTGAATTCCACGACTTTCAAAAAAGGCCTGCCCAAGCCATGTGCCTTAGCTGGGGAAAAATCAGACCCTTGCTCAGCTGTCCATCAGTGTGTATGAGTGTGGAAGTCTGATATGTTTCATGCACCTATAGAAAATCTCCTAACAATCAGCCCTTATCTTCTTGCCCATCCTTCTACAGAGTTAAACCATTTTTAAGTAAGATGGAAATTTCAAATCCTTATTTACTATGAATGTGCAATAAAGAGCGAACCGTTTTATTGGAAGAAAACTTTGCTTTTAGATTTGAAAATCCTTTTGTGGTTCAAATTCATCTTCTACTAGTGATTCAGACCACTGTATCTATAGGAATCTCTGTTTCTCAGCTGTAAGTTAAGATAATACCAACTTGTGTGTGTCTTTGAGTTTGTGTGTGTGTGTTAGTCTGTTACACTGCTATAAAGGAATACCTGAGGCTGGATAACTTAAAAAGAAAAGAGGTTTATTTTGGCTCATGGTTCTGCAGGTTGTACAGGAAGTGTGGTGCTGGCATCTGCTTCTGGTGAGGGCCTCAGGAAGCTTACAGTCATGGCAGAAGGAGAAGGGGGATCTAGTATATTACATGGTGAAATAGGAAGCAAGAGAGAGACAGGAAAGGTGCCAGACTCTTTGAAATAACCAGCTCTTGCATGAACGAACGGAGCAAGAACTCACTCATTACCATGGCACCAAGACATTCATGAGGGGTCCATCCCCATGACCTAAACATCTACAGGGCCCCATGTCCAATGTTGGGAACCACATTTCAACATGAGATTTGGTGGGCACAGATATCCAAGCCATATCAATGAGTGCATAAATTTTTCCAATTTTTTAAAAATAGTAATTGTATTCATAATAGATTTAGATTAACAGGAAAGTTGTGATAATAATACATAGAGATAGTTCTCATATTCTCCAAAATGAGTTTCTCCTTTTATTAACATCTTAGAGTGATAAAGTATATTTGTCACAATTAATGGTCTAAGATTGATGCACTATTATTAAGTAATGTACACAGTTTATTAAAATTTCCTTAGTTTTTATCACATGTCCTTTTTCTGTTCCAGGGTCCCATCCGGGATATAGCGTTATATTTTGTTGTCACATCTCCTTTGTTTCCTCTTTGCTATGAAAACAGTTTCTCAATCTTATTTTTGATCATCTTCACAGGTTTTTTATGTACTGGTTTCAGACATTTATTTATTCAGCTATCAATTGATCTATTTTATATTTGTTATCTTTACATTTTTATTCAAATTAAATATAAACTAATAGATACATTAAGAAATAAGGCATTTTGCCAGCATGGGGCTCACACCTGTAATCTCAACATGATAGGAGCCTGAAGCAGGGGGATTGCTTCCTTTTTTTTTTTCCTTTTTCTTTTAAGTTCAGGGGTTACATGTGTAGGTTTTTTATAGAGGTAAACGTATGTCATGGAAATTTGTCTGGAATATTTCATCACCCAGGTATTGAGCCTAGTACCCATTGGTTATTTTTCCTGATCCCCTCCCTCCTCCTACCCTCCACTGCCTGATAAGCCTCGGTGTGTGTTGTTCCCCTGGATGTGTCCATGTGTTCTCATCATTTAGCTCCCACTTATAAGCAAGAACATACAGTATTTAGTTGTCTGTTCCTGCAATAGTTTGCTAAGGATAGTGGCCTCCAGCTCCATCCATGTCCCTGCAAAGGATATGATCTCATTATTTATTATGGCTACATAGTATTCCATAGTGTATATGAACCACATTTTCTTTATCTGATCTATCATTATTGGGCGTTTAGGTGGATTCCATGCCTTTGCTATTGTGAATAGTGCTACAATGAACATACATATGCACGTGTCTTTAGAATAGAACAATTTATATCTCTTTGAGTACATACCCAGTAATGGGATTTCTGGGTCAAATGGTATCTTAAGGCAGGAGACTTGCTTGAAACCAGGAATTCAAGACAAACCTGGGCAACAGTAAGACTACATCTCTACCAAAAAAAATAAAAAGAAAAAGAATTTTAAAACATTAGTTTGCATTAAAATGGTTCTTATTTAGCTAGTTTGTAGGTGAGAAAAATTGAGTAGATTTTATATCCTGAATCAAATCCTGAGAAACTAATTTCTAGATCAGGTTTTTCTTTTTATATATTATTTATTTTTATTTTAAAATTATTTATTGATGTTATAGCTGTGTGTTTTTATGGGATACAAAGTAACGTAACGTAGAATGACTAAATCAAGCTAAGTTTTGAAACACATCAGTCAGATATTTTTATAGCCTGCCCCTCAATAGGGATTTGTCTGATGTTTTTCTCATAATTAGACTGGAGTTATGGGCTTGAGAAAGGAAGACCACAGAGGACTGTTGCCATTTTCATCATAGTATGTCAAGGTACATACTGTCAATATGACTTATCACTGTTGATATTTATCTTGATCATTTGGCTGAAGGAGTGTTTTTCTGATTTCCCTACTATAAGATTACTCTGTTTCCTGTCTGCCCATATTATACTCTTTGGAACGAAGTCACTGTACAGTACATACTTAAGGAGTAAGGAGTTATGTTCTACCCCTGGGATAATACCTATGTATGAGGGTGATTCTGAGGACTAAATGAGAAAACATATATGGAAGACCTGGAAAAATATACAGTGTTGTTTAAATAAATAGTAGTGATTTTCATAACAATAAGTATGTAAATGCATTCTAGATGTGTTTCTAAACCAGCACCTCTGCAGAAAACTGACAAGTATTTCATAAAGTTGAGGAGATAGAGGAAAACAGAGTTTTAATTAAGAGAGCAACAGTTTTTCTAAAGAATTGTCCTATCAGACTTTTCTTTTCCTTTGTTTACCAAGTATCTGAACTAGTTCCCAGAGAAATGTGCTCGTTTATTGTTCAAATCTACTTTTCATTTAGCAGTTTTTTTCCAGTCTATTTGGCTTGAGTCAGATAAATCTAGTTATCTAATTTGCATTATCCTTTTACGTATTAAGTGTTTCTACATTAATGCTTTGATTTGGCTAATGTATTAAGGCTGGATAGTCTCAAGAGAATTTTAAGTTCATTTAGTTTTTATTATACAACTAAGAATATTTTGGGAGTATAATTAAAAATTCAAATTACTGTAAGTCTGTTAAATTTGGTTAAATTTCTTTCTTTTTACTTTTTTCTTTTTTTGCTAACAGGTGGAAAAACATCTGTTTCTGAAATTTTCTTATTAAAAATACTATTCAACTTCATTTTTATCTAGATCCTGACTTTTGATTTTTAAATCTTATATACTCCTTTATGTTTGACATGTAAGAGATTATTGGCTTGTATTTACTAAGCTAGGAAAATAGTTCAAAGGGGAAGTAATAAAATGTCTGCTATTTGGTAGCTGAAGGTGTAGGCAATAATGAAAATATTTCTATTATCTGTAGTGATTGAGAAATCAGTTGGATCAGTTGGATGCTACAGTTGTCCATTAAGATAATGACCATCATGAGCTAGAACCAGTATATGTGGAAGAGTCCCTATTACAATGCATCCTGCAGGGAAAACAAGAGCTAACAGGATGTCATAAAGACTAGAGGATTATGAAGATTACGCAAAGAATTACAGGCACTGAGAGCTACTTTGGTAAATTTCTGGGGTTTCTTAATAAAACTTATATGTTTAATATGAATTTTAAGAGATGAATTGTTTTCAGCACCTACTAATTGTACTTATCTATAGTTTGTATAGGGTAAATATTGTTCATGATTTTTAGTCACTACGCTATGAAACAATCTGATTTAATAGCTGAGATTCCTCTATGCTTTCTCAAAGAATGGTAAGTTGATCTCAAGGAAAAATAAAATTGTTTTTATTTGATTCAGTGGTTTAAAAATTGAATTGATGGTAGTCTCACATTTAAAATGTTAAGGCTTTTATTTAAGAATATGAAAAGTTGGGGAATTTTCAGTTTCTTATAATAACACTTCAATAGAAGAGATATTTAGAGTATCAAGTACACAGACTAGAAAACTAAGAAAGACATGGTTCCTATGCCACTCTTAAGTAGATTTTATATGGAGTTTTTAGGGTTTCTGTTTAGGGAGCTGTTAAGTTTTGTGATTTCTGGTAGCTGGATCATGAAAATGAAATAGTAATTTATGGGGCAGGAATGGAACATTTTGGGCACGAGAATCAATGTTTAGGCGAGATATTAAGACAGTATAATTTACAAATGGGATATGAGTTCTCTACAGCTAGTGCATATTTTGAGTGGTCAGGAAACAGCTACATTAAAGGAAGATATAACAGCTACAGAGATGAGTTTTTGCTTATGCAACCTGATTCTTAATGTTTGCAAATAGTGCTAAAATAAAAGAAGTTAAATATTTTAGGAACATTACATAAAATGCTTATTGAAAAGCAGAAAGAAGATATAATAGGCAAAAATTTAAACTTAGTTTTCCAGTTGGGCCCTCTTGCTTTGGGATATTAGAAACACACCTAGCTGGACACAGTTCCAACTATATGCCAACCCTCTTGCTCCTCTTTCTCATGAATCTCCTCTACCCTTGCAGTCCTGATTCTGTGGTGTGGAATTCTACAGCCACTGGTGTTCTTGCTTGCCTTCTTCCTAAAGCCACTATCTTGAGGAGGTGTTTGCTCAGGAAGGGAAAATTATATTCTCAAGAACTACATGTCTAGCCAGGGGAAGGACATTCTCAGCCTTGTCAGTAGAATGTGGTTTCTTACACTGGATCACTCCAAGTAAAAGGCTCCCTGTAACATAAGGTGGGAAAGTTACTCCAGGAATCAGAAAGCTAGACATTGTCTGTAAAGATTAGGAGATGCATCTATTCCTTAGGCTGGGGAAATGCTATGAGCATAATTGAATATTAGAAAGTTCTCAGTGCCCTTTGCTTGAACCATTACCCTGCTTCCATTCACCATTTATGAGGCCTCTGATGAAACTAAAAGCTAGTTACAAAGCTGGCAGTTACTCAGCATCCCATTAGAGTACTTTATTTAATCGGGATATATTACATTCATTTCTTACCTCTCTGGCTTCCAAATGTTGTGTTTTCTCTTAAACTTTCCTCTGTGCCCATCAGATATAATTCTTTTCTCCCATGTCCATTTCCTCCCCACCCCCACCAGGCATGCTGCATGACATTTTGAACCTTGGCTGTCTCATGCATCTTGGTGGTTTGTCTGCCCTTCTGTCTCAGTTTCCCCTATTGTTGGCTCCAAGTATCTCTGAGGAACTCTAAACCCTGATTAATTCCCAGCCAGCTAATTTAGAGTTGTATTGATGATTGGCCTTTTTGTTTGTTTCTTTAGAGTTTAATTTTACAGGAGATTAAATAAGAGATTTTCTCTAAAACAAAACAAATAGAATTACAGATTACATTTGATGAACAAATTTCTTTAAATATTAGATACTGGTCATAGCAATATAAACTGCATTATAATTGGGAAACATGGTAAATGTTTATTTTTAGCTATATCCAATACAGCCCTACCAATGAGATTATTCTCATCAGCCTCTCCCTAGAGGACAACTCCTTTTTCCCATTCCCACACTAAGTTAGTCCCTCTAGGAATATTGTGATGATCAGATGTGTAAGAGATTACTAACTTCAGAGACCCAGCATGGAAGTAGTACTACAGGCACTGGAAGCCATGAGCATTTAATCCAGGAGGATCTGGGAATGAAGGTTTTCCAGTAAAGAAGAAGGAGAGGAGCTCATGGGAATCTCTGCCATTGATGAGGACCTTAGTTTTTGCCATTTCTGTCTGTGTCTTCTACACCTCTGAAACTTTTTTTTTTTTTTTAACATTTTCCATTCCTTTATTCTTTACTAATGGATCCTGAGGATATTTCCCAATCAGTCTACATTGTTGGCTCACAAATTCACTCCTTACCCTAACTCATTTGCTCTTTAGTCAGTCTGGTGAATTTTTAATTTTCACTTTTATGTTTATTATCTACAGTTGTATAGTCTTCTTGTGCATGCTTATATTTCCAAAATTCTTATCTGTTTGATGATATACAATATTCTTATATCAAATATTTGTTCTGCTCTCATCCATTGTTGCATTGTATGCTCTAGATGGTTTAATGCATTATCTTTCTTTTATAGAGATTGTGCTGTAGGTGGGTAGATGGTAACAGACTGTCACCTAATGCAGCCAAAGGCTCAGATTTGTGTCTCTCAATTTTGGGGAGATGTGTGTAAAGGGGATATACTTCAACATGGTGAATTATCTAATTTGGGGAAGTTTAAAAACTATCCACACCTTGTTGCCCACTCCCCAGTTCAAATTCACTTGGTCTAAGATGGGGCCCAACCTTTCATAATTACTTTGATGATGTCAGTGTGTAACCATATTTGACAACCTCAGAGACCTAATCAGTGTGGTAGAGAGAGTAGGAGAAGGAAATGTGCAGGATCATACAGATTTCCCTACACTGTTATGTGCCTCCATAACTTTGTTACTGCAGCTGGGAATGAAGATGAAATGATTAAAGATATGTACAAAGCAGCATGGAGAGAAAGTACAGCTGAGCTCTGTGTTATACATTGCCTATTCTATATTCATAACTCTTCTCTGGACTGCTCCACCTAAAATTGTTCCAGGGTTTTCCTGCCTTTTATTATCAATCTCTCTCTACTTTGTGCATATTTTCCTGGATTGGCAGGAAAATGTTATTGTTAAAAACCATAACAGTGAACCCTCCAGCCTCATTCTCTGTGAATCCTCCAGTCTGTCAATCTTTCCCTGGGACAGAGATAGAGAATGCACAGGAACAACCAGTGCTACACGAGAGTTAACTTGAATGTGCTACGTGCTTCCTCCATAGCTGTCATGACTTTATACCCTCTGGGCTCTTTGTCACATGTTTCTGAAAACTAATATAATGATGGCAATTTGTATTATTTATATAGTTATAAAATTCTCAAAATGACAAGATAGAAACTCAAGACGGTAGAAATTATTCCTGTGGAATATTTATACTTAAGTTATCACAATAGACTTTTGTTGGTAATCTTTTACAAAGTTGCTACACAATTTTTTACTGTATTAAATAAATACTGTCTTCTGGGTATATCTGAAACTTGTATGATGATTTAAGATACACTGAATTTTGACTGTGCCCCTACCCTCAATGACCCCATTATACCTTTTGCAGTTCTTCGAGCCTTGGTTATCTTTATTCTTCATGAGTTGATTATTCTTATTTCCTGTGGCCTTTGGAATAACTGCTTCCTCTGATTCACTATGTTATTTTGTAACGGTTTCAAATAAAGGGTTGTTCATTCCATCTACAGTCACAAGATAAAGAGTAAATATACTCAGGATAAGATTTAATTCAATGAATGAAATTCAATGTAAAATTGTTTAAAGTTTATTTTTTGACTTCTGAGAAACAATATATAGCATATTTTTATTTTAGAACTATCTCTAGATATTTTAATTACTGGATTTTAATGACCACTGGATAACAGAAATATTATTCTAATTAAATGGTATCACATATGTCTTGTTAGAATATTTTCCTTAAACAATAATAGGCTTAAATTTATTCCCTCATTCAGTACCATTTATAAGCATACTTTAAAAAATATTTGGAGTACATGACTAACTCTTTAACAGGTGCTATTATGGATACTTCACACATTGCCAAAGGCATTCAATTATCTACTGCAGGTAAAGTTGCACTGGGTAGTATTTATCATTTGATATATTTTTGTATATGTCTTTATGCACAGATGATATGCCACTCAACTGATAACATCTTTTCAGACATCTTAATAGTTGATATGAGATTGCTACACAGTCTTCAGGGTGACCACACTGGCTACATGGCTTATCATTTTGCGTGTTACACGGATGAATTCATATGCAATATTCTTTAGGTGTGCTATGTAAGATGTGTCTGGGGGCCTGTAACTGAATTGGAAATGATCAAAGTATTTGATGTATTTAATTTTCTATATAAAATGAATGGTTACAAAAAAATACTTGGCCTATAAGTTGACAAATCATCTAAATGAGTAATATTAAATTAGAATATCAAAATATATTCTTATAAATATGCTGTCCTAATTGAAATATATATAGCTTTATATATTGCCTCACTTTTTTTAAAACAGTGCTTCATTGTACTAAAATCAAAGCTGAACCACTTCTCTTAGACACTTGATTAAAACACGTCATTGCAACACTCCATAATGTTTTCTGTAATGCATAGCCGGTACAGGAAAGCTTATTTACATTATAGAATGTGATGTTTTGCAATCACACCTTCTGATTGGGTAATGGCCATGTGGAAAATGAACCATTAAATATAAAATATATTGTAACTGAAAATGGACAACTTACCCTCTGATTACTCAAAATTTTGGCAAATCAATTATAAATACTGTTTTAGTCAGAATAGAAATAGGTTGCTTTTTACACATGCTTACCAGAAAGATTCCTTAAAATGTAATCTGACTTTGAAATGCTTTGCTTCATATGTATTGTCAAAGGCAGGGAACAAGTAGAACAGAGGAGATTGAGAAGAGTGGTATAAAGTTACCCACATGGCCTTTATATTTTTTTTCCCAAGACAATGCAGATATTGATTGGTACACTGACCTGAAAATATGAGACTAATTTCTGTAAAGTAGGCTTAAGTACTTTGAGATATGCCACCTTTTAAATAAGGTTTAACTAATTATTATTATTTGAAATATTACTCAGCATAAATTATCAAAACACTGTTTTTTCTTATATTTCACAATTAACCCCCTATAAAACATGTAATTTAGGGTAACTACATTGTTATTGTGGATTTTTTTTCTACTTAGAAAAAGTTAATTGAGTTTTGTGTTTTCTGTTAGCTCTGATACACTTTATTAAAGCTCATGTTATCAGTCTATTTTTGAACAAAATTCTTTCCTCCCACCTAGAAACCATACTCTTATTAAATAAAACCTATTAAAGGTGCCATCTTTAGAGTACCAGAACTCTATAGTTGCTTATCTGAGTAAAGGATTCCTTCCATTTAGATGAAACTGTTCATGCATACTGTCGTTTTGGTCAACGTGGTCTTGCATTTTAGATGTGCAAACTCCTTAGACTGGCTGAGTAGTTTGGGGGTGCTTTTCAGCTGTATTGATGGTTTCTTGGTTCTTTTGGGCTGCCATAGCAAAATACCATAAACAAGTAACCTGTAAACCATGGAAATTTATTTTTCACAGTGCCGGAGTCTGAGAACGTCAAGATCAATGTGTAGGCAAATTCAGACTCCAGTGAGGGCCCACTTCCTGGTTCATAGACAGCCCCTCTGTCTGTGTTCTCAGGTCATGGTATAGTGAGGGGTCTATTTGGCATTTTTTATAAGGGCACTAATCCCTTACCAATCATTCATGAGGACTCTACCCATATGACCTAATTACCTCCCAAAGGTCCCACCTCTGAATATCATCACATTGGTGATTAGGTTTCAATATAAGAATTTTGGAGAAAGAAAAATATTCAGATTATAGCAGATGGTTTATATGTGTATCTATGCATCCGAATAGATTTTCTACCATTAATAGTACTGTTCTGTTTACTTTGGTGTGATGTCAAGTGAAGCTACGTCATCTTTCTGGCTCTTCATTACTTTTGTTTTAGCAGTCACACACAGAGATTGGATTTGGGGATTTTAACCTAGTCTATGTTTTCTTCTTTTACCCTGTAACATCCTTAGCGGTTTCTCAGCCCTTGCCTTATAAAGAAAGGGATACATTAACAGAGAATTTCATGCTTGCTTTTTCTCTCATATTTCTTTTAGAAGAGAAAAAAATGAAAATGCACATATCACTATATATTTTTATTTATGGAACTGATTTAATGAAGCCCTAGAAGGTTTAATAAGGATAGCTTTATAATGATTATTTGAAAAAGTGTGCTTTATTATTATTGCTCTCCACTTGGGAATGTACATCACTTTTCTCCAAAGTCACACCTTGATATTGTCACATTTCTTTTGTCATCTGTTCCCTTCATCATTGCCTGATGCTGTTGAACACTGCTTCTGCTGAACACCTGAAATTTGCAGCCACTTGGGCCTGTATTGATGCCAAAAATAACAGTCCTGTTGGGTCCCCAACCTTACCATTTTAGGGGACTCTGTTGAGAATCTTTGAGCTCTTTTTCCATCTCATACAGATTGGTTTTCATATTCCTCATATGTTCACCTTGTCCAGGAATACCTGACACTATTCCAGCTTTTCTTCCTTCCTTTGAGGCAGTTCTAGTGGTAATGCATTTCCCTTTACCCTTACACAAGGGACTGCCTAGGAGAGCCTAGCTCAGCTGTCAAAATACTATAATGCTCTTGATTTCTATGCCTGTCAGAGAGTGCATCCATATGACTGTCACTCTCAGAATATCTGATATTTTAGGAACTCCTAAGGTCATATACTTATGCCTTTCAAAATCTTTAAAATATTAATAGCAATGAACAGCCTATGTATTTATTGGTCCCCAAGTGGGAAAGACCTTGTATGGTAAAAACTAACTGTGATATGGAAACATGGATATATACATGTATTTAAGCAGAAGAATTTCTATTCCAATATTTGTGTATTGAGAGTCACACCTTTTAGGCATAGTTAGAAAACAATTCAGGGTTGAGAGAAGGAAGGTCACGTAAAACATGGCAAAGAAGGAATAGAGATTTTGAATTAAAAGCTTAGGGAATAAAAATAACATGAATTTACCTCAGTCTGGGCCTTAACCACCTGCCCCAACCTGACCTCAATTTCTATGTATTGGTGGAGAAAGAAGTTGTTGAGAGATGTTTCATTGGAATTGAAGACATAGGATTGATCCAAAGTTTATTGACAAGCCCGAGGAACATAATCTCTAGGTATTAAGAGGATATCTGAGTAATATCTACTGAGACTAGGAGAAATAATAATAGCACAATGTGTTCGAAATCTTTCTGTAACATAATTTTGGACACGTCTATGAAAGTCATGAAGGTAAATAGAGATGTTATAGCCAGGTAGTTAAGAATCAATTCTCTGAGCCACACTGCTTGTGCTTAAGCTCTGGTTCTACCTTTTACCAGCTGTGTGAATTTAGGCAAGCTACGTAGCGTCTCCATGTCTTGGTTTTCTCATAATATATAGGATACGACTATGATTAGGATCAATTCAGTTAATAATAAAATACAGGAGTGTTTGGTTCATAACAAATGCTGAGTATATGTCACTTTAAAAATCATTATCAGGAAACTGTTACATATATTATGAAGGAAAGGAATGATATACCATAAAGTGAACTGTATGTGTTTTTACTATTTTGCCTTAAATTACTCCTCTTCAAATAGTTTTCAGAATTTTACTGCCAGAGTTTGATAGGGCTTGCACATTCAAGTCCACTGATGTTTTTCAGTCACATTTAAGATTCTGTAGGTAATACATCCTATTTTTGTAAATTCACAAAATAATAGCAATATCTTACATTTTTATGTTTCACAATTAGAAATGTTCTTTGAAGTTGGCAAAGTGGTTATATAACACAGAAAACAGTCTGCTGAGGCATTTGCATTCATGCTAGTGATTTGATAGGCTGCAGTGCTTGCTTCAAGCTAAAGAACCATTTGTGATAAAAGTGGTAATCAACTGTTGCCTTGAACAAAGAAAACTCATCAGCTTAATTCTAAAGGTTATTTACTAGAACTTTTCGCTGGATAAATTTTAAAAAGAAAGAAAGAAAAACCCTTTCATTATTTTTTACCTTTAATGTAAAACAAGCCCAGTAATTGATTGACCTTTGTTAAAATACAAAATTGCAGCTGTCTTTTCTTTTATACTTCCCTCTGCATTGATGCTTTGACTCAAATGAATGACTGTAAGACTAAAAATTCTAGCAACCAGAACTTTGTATTATCTTTGACAGGCAACCCAAGGACTATTACCTAGAAAGCAGTTCATTGCTCATCTCTTTTGAACAGTTGCCCAAATGAAACAATGGTGTCATACATTATGTTAACATGAAGGACAAAAGATCCCTGCTTACTAAACAATTCTGAGCTCCACTGAAGGATTTGGGCCTTCTTCCAATGATTAACCTAAAAAAAATTACCTACATCAGCAGAAAGTAAGTATGTAATGCAACGCCATCATAAATTTGAGGATTTTTGCCTGAAAACAGCCTTTAAGCATCTATCTCATTCTGTCTGTCTTCCTCCAGAGTCCACTGCAACATTTTCTGAGTGAAATCATGCTGACTGGAAACAAATTAGAACATACAGGACAGGAATTAAGTATCTTTAGCCTCAGGAATGGCTAGGGCTGCTGTCCCCATCATTGCAAATGGAGCCTTGAGGCAGTGATGTGAGGATCAGGAGCTGGTGTTGCCTGGTGCATCAACATTGTGAGGAGGCTTCCGTCTCCGTCTCCTTTCCCTGTGGCTCACTTTTGTGGGCAAAGGTGGGAGCAAAATACATCAAATGCCTCACTAGATCATGCCAGGCAGGATGATTCCTGATGGTCTTTAATCTAAACACTTAGCTTCAGCAAACACATGTGACCTTGGGAATATATTGTATTTATCTTTCTATCCTAAACCTTGACAACAGCAACTTTCTTTCTCGGACACTATCTTCAAGCCTGAAACTGAGATTGGGAGGCAGATGATAGCTTGACATAATTACTTCAGAACTCACAATCTTGAGAACATGGGATTCTGAAAAACATCTTGCAGGTATATTTAAGCTTGGCTTCTGAGATTATAGGGCATTTCCTTTTAGACAGGTTAAAGACATATGGGCTTACCGTCACTTTCCAAATAAATGCATATCTAGTCAACTTAAGGAAATGAAAAGAAAAATAGTATCTGGGTGATATATGCTAACAAATAACACTCTTTCCTAACACATTTGCTTCACTGATGTTAGGATGTGAGGATTAACACCTGTCTATCTACTCACCAGCCTGAAGGATAAGGATCAAAATTTTTCAGTCACAGTATTTAAACTGGCCTTTATTATTATGATTTATATTGTCCATGATAGAGTTCTGCTACACTTCATATTTCAGAATTGTGTTTTTACTTTAGAATGAACTCAGACCATCAGTTTCAGCATTCATGTCATTCAAATGGGGTGTTTGTTTACTGTGACTGAGTGTAAGTTACGTGGTCTACTCAATGACAGTGCATTTTTGTGGTACTGTCCCTCTCTGCAGTTTATGAGAGCGTGGTTTCAAGTCTTCTGACCGGTCTTCTAGGCCATAGTTCTTTATATTGTTATGTGCACACAAGGGTAGCATACTTAACTTTATTGCAAAGTATCATTTGGCTTAAAATATCTCCCTTTCCACTATAATCCTTGTCTGGAAGTGTCTTGAAAGGATCTGGTTGTTAAGCCCTAGGCCTTTGACAACTGATGTAGAAATTTTTCCTAGAACTTCTACTACAAAATGAAAGACACTACAAAGGTAAAAAAGAAATGAAGTGATAAATCTTGATTTTTTTAATGTTTAAATACTATTACCTACAACTGTGTTCTCTTTTCCTATCTCCATTAAGGGAGGACAGTCAAATGGGAAAAAATATCGCTGTTACATTATCTCATTTCAACATCTCCAGATGAGCTAGTTGTATATCTTTCTTTCTTATTTTCTATCCAAGCACTAAAATATTATGTATGTTTCTTTGTGGCTTAAATAAATTCATGCATTTCCTAATACCTCATTTAAACTGAAAAGTTGATATATATCGAGTTGTTCCAAGAAAATTTAGATTAAGGTTCACAGCAAAAATCAGATATTCAAAAATATTATATTTAAGATACTTACCTATAATTATGTAAGATCATATTGCTCTTGGTATCTTTTCATATATATCTTAGCTAAAATTAGTACTTAATAATTTATTGTATATTTTCAAAGAGCTAGAAGAGAGGATTTTGACTGTACTCAACACAAAGAAATGGTAAATGTTAGAAGTAATGAATATGCCAATTACTCTGATTTGATCATTACACATTGTACACATGTATCAAAATATTCACACTGTATCTCATAAATATATACAATGATTTTTTGTCAATTAAAAGGTAAAAGAGCTCTCAGTAAAAATAAGTATATGAGATAATGTAAATGTTAAATAGCTTGTTTTAGACATTCCGCAATGTATACTTAAATCAAAACATCATGTATACCATAAATATATCCTTTACACCATAAATATATTCAATTTGTATTCATCAAAGAAGTAATTTTTAAAAAACAAAGTGAAGAATAGCTTTCCTTCCTTTTTTACCATACAAATTATCTACCTAAATAATCTCATCTGCTCTCAAATGTTCATATTTATCAAGAATATGAGCTCTGCCAAGACGGCTGAATAGGAACAGCTCTGGAGTGCAGTTCCCAGTGAGAGCAATGCAGAGGGCGAATGATCACTGCATTTCCAACTGAGGTATCAGGTGCATCTCAGTGGGTCTGGTTGGACAGTGGGTGTAGCCCAAGGAGGGCAAGCTGAGGCAGGGTGGGGTGCTGCTTCACCCGGGAAGTGCATTGGACTGGAGGAACCCCTCCTACCAAACGGAGGCCATAAGGGGCTTTTCTGGCCACTCTGGCACTCCAGTTCAGAATACTGCACTTCTCCTGTGGTCTTTACGGCCCACAGACCAGGAGATTCCCACCAGCCTGCAAGCTCTGTGGGTTTCCAGAACAAAACCCACACAAATCTGGACGGCCGTTTTAACTGGTGCCTAGAATGCCTGCAAGATAGAGCCGCACATTCCCCTGAAAACGAGGGGGCTGAAGGCAGGGATCCAGGTAATCTGGCTCGCAGGTCCCACCCCCACAAAGACCAGCAATCTGAAACACACTGGCTTCAGAGTTTTGCAGCCAGCACAGCAATTTGAACTTGACCCCAGATGGTCGAGCTCCATGGGGGAAAGGGTATTTGCCATTACTAAGGCAGTTCACCATTACCAAGGCAGTCCGCCATTACTGAGGTAGTTCTAACTTTACGTGTGTAAACAAAACTGCAAGGATGTTTACACAGCAGCTGGACAGAGCCCGCAGCAGCTCAGCAACTCCTCTGTAGGCAGACTGTGACTAAACTCCCTCCTTGCTAGGCAGGGCATCTCTGAAAAAAGGCAGGAGCACATCAGGGACCTATAAATAAAGCCCCACCTTCCTGGGACAGAGCACCTAGAAAAAGAGGCAGTTATGAGTTCCACTGCAGCAGACTTAAAGATCCCTGCCCAGCAGCTCTAAACGGAACAATGCAGCTCCCAACACAGCACCTTAGCTCTGATAAGGGACAGACTACCTCCTCAGGTGGCTCCCTGACCCCCATATATCCAAAGAGGCACCTTATAAAGGAGAGATCTGGCTGATATCTGGCAGGTATCCTTCTAGGACGAAGACACCAGAAGAAGGAACAGGCAGCAACCCTTACTGTTCTGCAACCGCAACAGGTGATTCCCAGACAAGCAGGGTTGGGAGTGAATCTCCAGAAGTCCTGCAGCAGAGAGGCCTGACTCTTAGAAGGAAAACTAAAAACCAGAAAGAAATAACTTCATCATCAACAGAAAGGACGTCCACTCAGAGACTGCATCCAAAAGTCAACAACTTCAAAGACCAAAGGTAGGTAAATCCATGAAGATGGGCAGAAACCAGTGCAGAAAGGATGAAATCACCAAAAACCAGAACTCCTCTCCTCCTCCAAGGGATCACAACTCCTCCCCAACAAGGGAACAAAACTAGATGGAGAATGAGTTTGACAAATTGACAGAAGCAGGCTTCAGAAGGTGGGTAATAACAAACTTCTCTGAACTAAGGAACATATTCTAACTTAAAGCAAAGAAACTAAGAACCTTGAAAAAAGGTTAGACGAAATGCTAACTAGAATAACCAGCTTAGGGAAGAACATAAATGACTGGATGAAGTCGAAAAACACAGCATGAGAACTTCATGAAGCATACACAAGTTTCAATAGCCAAATTCTTTAAGCAGAATAAATTGAAGATCAACGCAATGAAATAAAATGAGAAGGCAAGATTAGAGAAAAAAGAGCTAAAAGAAATGAACAAAGCCTCCAATGAATATGGGATTATGTGAAAAGACCTAATATACGTTTGATCAGTTTACCTGAATGTGATGAGGAGAATAAATCCAAGCTGGAAAACACTCTTCAGGTTATTATCCAGGAGAACGTCCCCAACCTAGGAAGGCAGGCCAACATTCAAATCCAGGAAATACATAGAGCAGCACAAAGATATTCTTCAAGAAGAGCAACCCCAAGGCACATAATCATCAAATTCACCAGGGTTGAAATGAAGGAAAACATGCTAAGGGCAGCCAAAGAGAAAGGTTGGGTTACCCACAAAGGGAAGCCCATCAGACTCACAGCAAATCTCTCACAAGAAACCCTATAAGACAGAATAGAGTGGGGGGGCAATATTCAGCATCCTTAAAGAAAAGAACTTTTACTCCAGAGTTTCCTATCCAGCCAAACAAAGCTTCATAAGTGAAGGAAAAATAAAATCCTTTACAGACAGTAATTGCTGAGAGATCACCATCAGGCCTGCCTTGCAAGAGCTCCTGAAGGAAGTACTAAACATGGAAAGAAACAACGAGTACCAGCCACTGCAAAAACATACCAAATAGTAAAGACCATCAACACAATGCCTAAACTGTATCAACTAATGGCAAAACAACCAGCTATTATCAAAATGGCAGGATCAAATTCACATATAACAATGTTAATCTTATATGTAAACAGGCTAAATGCCCCAATCAAAAGATACAGACTGGCAAATTGGATAAAAGTCAAGACCCATTGGTGTGCTATATTTAGGAGACCCATCTCACATGCAAAGACACACATAGACTCAAAATAAAAAGATGGAGGAAGATTTACCAAGCAAATGGAGAGCAAAAGAAAGCAGGGATTGCAATCTTAGTCTCTGATAAAATTGACTTTAAACCAACAAAAATCAAAAGAGACAAAAAAGGACATTACATAATGGTAAAAGGATCAATGCAACAAGAAGAGCTAACTATCCTAAATATATATGCACCCAATAAAGGAGTACACAGATACATAAAGCAAAATTTTAATGACCTACAAAGAGACTTAGACTCCCACACAGTAATAGTGGGAGATTTTAACATTCCACTCTCAATATTAGATCAGTAAGACAGAAAATTGATAAGGATATACTTGAACTCAGATCTGGACCAAGCGGACCTAATCAACATCTATAGAACTCTCCACCCCAAATCCACAGAATATACATTCTTCTCAGCACTACATTGCACTTACTCTAAAACTGACCACATACTTGGAAGTAAATCACTCCTCAGCAAATGGAAAAGAACAGAAATCTTAACAACGAGTCTCACATTGCAGTCAAATTAGAACTCAGTATTAAGAAACTCACTCAAAACTGCACAACTACATGGAAACTGAACAACCTGAATGACTACTGAATAAATAATGAAATGAAGGCAGAAATAAAGATGTTCTTCAAAACCAATGAAAACAAAGATACAATGTACCAGAAACTGGGACACATTTAAAGCAGTGTCTAGAGGGAAATTTATAGCACTAAGTGTCCATATGAGAAGTGAGGAAAGATCTAAAATCAACACCCTATCATCAAAATTAAAAGAACTAGAGGAACAGGATCAAACAAATTAAAAAGCTAGCAGAAGACAAGAAACAACTAAGATCAGAGAAGAACTGAAGGAGATAGAGACAAAAAAAAAACCCTTCAAAATATCAATATATTCAGGAGGTAGCTTTTTTTAAAAAGATCAACAAAATAGACCACTATCCAGACTAATAGAAAAGAGAGAAAAACCAAATAGACACAATACAAAATGATAAAGGGGCTATCACCACCAATCCCACAGAAATATAAACTAATATCAGAGATTACTACATACAGCTCTATGCACATAAACCAGTAAATCTAAAAGAAATGGATAAATTTCTGGACATTTACACCCTCCCAAGACTAAACCAGGAAGAAGCTGAATCCCTGAATAGACCAATAACAAGGTCTGAAGTAGAAGCAGCAATTAATAGCCTAGCAACCAACAAAAGTCCAGGTCCAGATGGGTTAACAGCCAAATTCTACCAGATGTACAGAGAGGAGCTGGTACCATTCTTTCTGAAACTATTCCAAACAATACAAAAAGAAGGAATCCTCCCTAAATCATTTTATGAGGCCAACATCATCCTGATATCAAAACCTGGCAGAAATACCACTAAAAAAAGAAAATTTTAGGCCAGTATCCATGATGAACATCGATGCAAAAATCTTCAATAAAATAAAGGCAAACTGAATGCAACAGCACATAAAAAAGTTTATCCATCATGATTAAGTAGGCTTCAGTTGGGGGAGGCAAGGATGGTTCAATATACGCAAAGCTATAAAACATAATCCATCACATAAACCAAACCAGAGACAAAAACCACATGATTATCTCAATAGATGCAGAGAAGGCCTTCAACAAAATTCTGTAGCCCTTTATGCTAAAAACTCTTAATAACCTAGGTGTTGATGGAATGTATCTCAAAAAAAATAAAGACTATTTATGACAAACTCACAGCCAACATCATACTGAATGGGCAAAACCTAGAAGCATTCACTTTGAAAGCTGGCACTAGACGAGTGTGCCCTTTCTCACCATTCCTATTCAGTATAGTATTGGACGTTCTAGCCAGAGCAATCAGGCAAGAAAAAGAAATGAAGGGCATTCAATTAGAAAAAGAGGAAGTTAAATTGTGTCTATTTGCAGATGACATGATTGCATATTTAGAAAACCCCATCATCTCAGCCCAAAATCTCCTTAAGCTGATAAGCAACTTCAGCAAAGTCTCAGGATACAAAATCAATGTGCAGAAGTCACAAGCATTTCTATAGGAATAAATTAAAAATCACACCAATAACAGACAAACAGAGAGCCAAATCTTGAGCAAACTCCCATTCACAATTGCTACAAAAAGAATAAAAAGCCTGGGAATACACCTAACAAAGGACCTGAAGGACCTCTTCAAGGAGAACTATAAACCACTGCTCAAGTAAATAAGAGAGGATATAAACAGATGGAAAAACATTTCATGCTTATGGTAGGAGAATCAATATCATGAAAATGGCCATACTGCCCAAAGTAATTTATAGATTCAATGCTATCCCCATTGAATTACCCTTGACCTTCTTCATAAAACTGGAAAAAACCACCTTAAACTTCATATGGAACCAAAAAAGAGCCCGCTTAGCCAAGACAATCCTAAGCAAAAAAGAGCAAAGCTGGAGGCATCACACTACCTGACTTCAAACTATGCTACAAGGCTACAGTAATCAAAGGAGCATGGTACTGGTACCAAAACAGATGTAGACTAATGGAACAGATCAGAGGCCTTGGAAAAATGCCACACATCTACAACCATCTGATATTTGACAAACCTGACAAAAACAACAATTGGCAAAGGATTATTTGTTTAATAAATGATGTTGGGAAAACTGGCTAGCCATGTGCAGAAAGCTGAAACTGGACCCCTTCCTTACACCTTATACAAATATTAACTCCACATGGATTAAAGATTTAAACATAAGACCTAACACCATAAAAACCCTAGAAGAAAACCTAGGCAATACCATTCAGGACATAGGCATAGGCAAGGGCTTCATGACTAAAACACCAAAAGCATTGGCAACAAAAGCCAAAATAGACATATGGGATCTAATCAAACTTAAGAGCTTCTGCACAGCAAAAGAAACAATCATTAGTGTGAACTGGCAACCAACAGAATGGGAAAAAAAATTGCAAGCTACCCATCTGAGAAAGGGCTTATAACTAGAATCTACAAAGAACTAAAACAAATTTTACTAGAAAAAAACAACCCCATCAAAATGTGAGTGAAATAAATGAACACTTTTCAAAAGAAGACATTTTTGTGGCCAACAAACATATGAAAAAATGCTTGTCATCACTGGTCATTAGAGAAATGCAAATCAAAACCACATTGAGATACCATCATTCTAACGCCAGTTAGAATGATGATCATTAAAAATGTGGAGACAACAGATGCTGAAGAGAATGTAGAGAAATGGGAACACTTTTACACTGTTGGTGGGAGTGTAAATTAGTTCAACCATTGTGGAAGACAGAGTGTGAATTCCTTAAGGATCTAGAAATAGAAATATCATTTGACCCAACAATCCCATTACTGGATATATACACAAAGAATTATAAATTGATGCATTATAAAGTCAAATGCATATGTATGTTCATTGTGGCACTGTTTACAATAGCAAAGACTTGGAACCAACCCAAATGCCCATCAAAACAGACTGGATTAAGAAAATGTGGCACATTTGCACCATGGAATACTATGCAGCCATAAAAAATAATGAGTTTGTGTCCTTTGCAGGGACATGGATGAATCTGGAAACCTTCATTCTCAGCAAGCTGACACAGAACAGAAAACCAAACACCACCACATGTTCTCACTCATAAGTGGGTGTTAAACAATGAGAACACATGGGCATAGGGAGGGGAACATCACACACTGGGGTCTGTTGGGGGGTGGGAGGCTAGGGGAGGGGTAGCAATGGGTGGGGAGCTGGGGAGGGATAACATTAGGAGAAATACCTAATGTAGGTGATGGGAGTATGGAGGCAACAAGCCACCAGGGCATGTGTATACCGATGTAACAGTCCTGCAAGATTGGCACATGTACTACAGAACTTAAAGTAAAATTTAAAAAAATGCTTGGGGCATTTTTTAAAAATAACTTACTAGACTATAAAGTTAGCTTCACCATATAAAAAACTTTTTTGCATTTATCTGATATTGCAATAAACTAGAAGTAAAAAGAAATATCGTTAAGAAAAATGACATAGAGGTATTTAAAAATTTCAAAGCATGCTTCTAAAGACCTGAGAAATTAAAGAAATAATAATGAAGATTTTGGAATATTTACACAGAATGGAAGTTATCACTACATATAAATGCATGTTGGAGGCAACAGAAGTGGCACTTTTTTGTTGTTTTTGGTCTTTTTATTTTTTAAGAACTATCCTAATTCTATTCTGGTCTTTTGAAGTACTATTTAAGAAAAAAAAAATTTTTTAAATCCTAAGTTCAAATCCTACATTAGAAAGAATAAAAGTTCAAGATTCACTAGTTCAAAACCCAAGTTAGAAAATAATGCCTTAATATACCCAAGAATGTAGAAAGGATGACACAATGAAGATTATATAATAAATTAATTAAGTAGAAAATCAGAGTATGATATAATTAACATATAATACTGTGGATTGACAAAGCCAAGTTGATTCTGGAAAGGCTAACAAAGAAAAGCCTCTGCAAAGATGAATAATTATAAGATAGAAAGTAGGCATAAATTGGAAATAGGTAATTTCAGACGCTACTAGTAGAACTAATAATTAGAGGATATTTTGGTCACCTTTATGCCAATAAGCTCGGAAAACAGATGAACTGGAACAATTTGCAGATTACTGTTGTAGCCTAATAAGCAGTTCTCTAGACTTGGTCATTATCTCCTCTGAGTCCATTATCCACATACAAAAGTCATCAGTTTACAAAGAAAATCTAATTATTCTCCTCTTCTTAAATATAAGCCTTGTATACTTCCCAACAGCTTAAGAAGAAAATATAAAATCCTTCTTCCTTGCAAGACCCAGCATCTTGCCTCACCTCCTTGTCCACGTTCATCCCTTTCTACTCTGTCCTTGTTACTCCTCTGCCACACTGTTTTCCTTTCCTTGTGTTCCATTAATGTGCTGAATTTCCTTCTGGCTCAAGGCCACCACTCCTGTTATCCTCTCTGCTGATGGCATTTTTCACTACCCTCTCTAGGGTAATTCTTATCTTTCAGATTGCAACTAAAATATTACATTCTCAATTTTTTCCTCCAAATATCTGGGTATCATGACCTAGCACATTGGTACTTAAAATTAACCATTGCAGATGGTTAGTGACCCCTTGACCTCAAGTGCCCACGACACAGATGGAGTTCACTTCCGTTCATTTCCTGTGCTCCTCATGCAGCCTTGTACAATAGGCATTGTGTAAGTTGGCTCCTTGCTTCAGCTCTTCCCAACACTAAGTAAGTGAACACCCCGAGTATAAAAGGCAGCATGGGCCTTATGCTGCCCTCTGAAGGCAGACCTCAAGGGCTGCAGCATTAAAGGCTAAAGAGTGTATATGTAGGTCATCTAAGTTAACTTTGTAAGATAAGTGATTTTTAATAAATCCTAAAATATTTTTAACTCAGGTTTTAAGAAATGCATAAAAGTAGAGCATATTAGTTCTTATGTTTGATTTGGGAAGGGAGGACTTATATCTCTTCTAACCAGTGTTAATTTTTGACTTTTATTCCAGCTAAATGCAAAAACAAAAACACAAAAAAACATGCTGCAGAATGCTACAAGTAATTACAGTTAAAATAGCTCCAAAAGGATTCATGCTATGTCATTATCTGGTTTATCCTCCTTATCACAAGGACTATATTTGAAAAACAACAAACACTTAGAGGAAATTCTTAGCATCTTAGTAGTCATGTAAAGGTTTTGTTTGTATCTGTGGAAACCATGAGGTTTTTCATTTTAATTCTATATGAATCTTCTTTCTTTTTAAAAAAAATTTATTATAACACTTAGCTAATTCCAGAGAACTAACAGTAGATGCCAAGATAATGGTTTGCATTTTTAGAAATGTACCTCAAATAGATTTTACAATGAGATAAGGTAAACATGATTCATATTTATTTCACTTGATGGCAAGTTAAAACTTGAAGGTATTTTATACTAACCTGTTTTTAAAAAGTGAAAAATTGCTTTAATTGATTTTGAAATCTCCTTTTGTTGTTGTTGTTGTTGTTGTTGTTGTTGTTGTTGTTTTCCCCCAAGACTACGTCTGGCTCTGTCTCCCAGGCTGGAGTGCAGTAGCGCAATCTCCACTTCCTATAACCTCTGTTTCCCAGGTTCCTGCGTTCCTCCTGCCTCACTCTCCCAAGTACCTGGGATTACACGCATGAGGCCACCACACCTGCCTGTAATCACATTTGGGGAACAGAGGGAAAGGAAAGTACTGTGGCAGGAGAGCAGCAAGGGAAGAGTAGAGAGGGATGAAGATGGAAAAGGAGGTGAGGCAAGATGATAGGTCTTGCAATGAAGGAGGATTTTATGTTTTCTCCTTAGACTCATGGGAAGTATACAAGGCTTATATTTTTGTATTTTTAATAGAGGCAGAGTTTTGCCATATTAGCCAGACTGGTCTTGAACTCTTGACCTCAAGTGATCTACTTGCCTCACCCTCGCAAAGTGCTGGGATTACAGGTGCAAGCCACTGCACCCAGCCAAAATTTCTATTTTTTTCTATCACAATATTTTCTCATTGGCTATTATAGACTTAAATATCATAAGCTTTTACATATGCCTCAAAGTTATTACAGATATAATACACATATGCAGTATAAAAATGGCAGAAGGATAGGAAAGAAGGAGCCCACGTCTTTTTTTTTTTTTTTTTTCTTTTCTTCTTGTTGAGACAGAGTCTTGCATTGTTGCCTAGGCTGGAGTACAGTGGCTCAATCTCGGCTCACTACAACCTTCACTTCCTGGGTTCAAGCAATTCTACCCCTGCCTGTCTCCTAATAGCTGGGATTCCAGAGGCCCACCACCACGCCCATCTAATTTTTGTATTTTTAGTAGAAACAGGGTTTCACTGTGTTGGCCATGCTAGTCATGAACTCCTGACCTCAAATGACCCACCCACCTCAGCATCCTAAAATGCTGGGATTACAGATGCAAGCCACAGAGCTCAGCTGCACCCAGCTAATTTTTGTACTTTTAGTAGAGATGGTTTTTCACCATGTTGGCCAGGCTAGTCTCAAACTCCTGACTTCAAATGATTCACCTGCCTTGACCTCCCGAAGTTCTGGGATTACAGGTGTGAGCCACTGCACCAGGCCAAGCCCAAGTCTTGTTCAGAATCTCTGATGTGCATATTTTCCCCTTATACATGATACTGATGATCTAGATCATTGTTTGCCTAGTGCAGATATGGTAAGGAGACAGGCAAGATGACCTACCTGAGGCAGGTTCACCATATTTCACCTAACTTTCATAAACATAATAGGTATATTTCCTGAAATAATTCAACACTTTATAAGTAATTTTTTTGTGAGGCTGGAGGAAGTGCATGTTACTTTGAAGTTCATCCTGCCAACTTTAGGTTGACTGATGACTCAGTTTTCTTTGAAAGAGTGATAGGGATACTCTTTCATGTGCTATGGTACTTATAGTGACTAATGTTGCAATAAGCATACAAATCATTTCTAAGACATAAGATTGGCCATAATAGAGTCATCCAGTTAGGTTACCTAGGTATGCATATTCAGTCTTTTGAGAACAAACACATGCATACACAACGATAAATCACCAATAGTAGCCTCAACCTCTTTCACAAATACCTTGCTTCATGTATGTGCCACACCCAAGATGCAGTTTTGAAAAACTAAATTCATGCATGTGAATTTGAATCAGCCCTGTTACTAGCCTAGCTGTGTGACTTTGAGCAAAATGCATAATTCCCATCCCTTCATTTCTGCATCTATAAAATAAGGTAGTTGAAAAAAAAAGTTTCAGGTCCCTTTTACCTGTAATATTCTTGGCAGACATTTTATAAGAAATGTTGTGGAGCATGGTCTTATGAGTACAAGGGTGACAACTGAAGTTTAAGAGACTTACTAATTACTAAGCAGTCAGATGCTTATATGGTCATTTTAAATTATTTTATAAAAGACTTTGGGCAGTTGTGGAGATAAATGTTTTTACCTTTAAAAACAGGGATATTTATAACCTGGCCTGACTTGTTTGCATCACAGGAATTGTGAAGTACTATATGGACATATTTTATTTTTATTACCACTAATACTAATTTTCCCTTAAGTACTATATAGCATGAGAAATCTTGAAAGGGGTAGCTGATGAGTAAATGTTTGAACAGGTGAGATCAGCAGTGGCCCAGATCTGAATAATGAGTCATCAAAAGGTGAGAAAAAGGGAAAAGTTTTGATTGTAGGGCTGGTCTTTTGTTTGTTGTTGTTTTTTCAGAATCTCGCTTTTCACCCACGCTGGAGGGCAGTGGTGCAATCTCGGCTCACTGCAGCCTCAACCTCCCAGGATCTAACAACCCTCCCATCTAGCTCCAGAGTAGCTAGGACTACAGCTACTGGTGTAGTCCTAGCTACTCTGGAGCTAGATGGGAGGGTGGTGCACACCACCACGCCCGCTAATTTTTTGTAGAGATGAGGTTTTCGTCATATTGCCCAGGATGGTCTTGCACTCCTGAGCTCAAGTAATCTGCCCCTTTTCTTCCTCCAAAGTGCTAGGAATACAGGAATGAGTCAATCTGCCTGGCCCTAGCTTTTAACTACTTAATGTTTATTTTAGGCAGGAACTTTTTCCATCCTAATTATTGCCACCAGCAGCTAATGTCATCAGCAGCTGATAGTTTATTCAGCTATTCACCTGGTAGGCACTCAATGTACTAAGCACATTGCATTTGAACCTCACAGAAACCTAAGGGGGTACAGATTTTGAGGCCACATGATTAACTAGTAAGTGGTAGATTTAGATTCCACTTCAGATTTTGGACTCTAGAACATGTAATCTCAACCAGTTCTCACTGTGCTGTTCTGTGTTCTCTCCTTTATGAACTCTTTGTAGACTTTCTACCCCCAATTTCCATCTCCATGCACAAATTTCCACTTTATGAAACTCGTGTTTCCAATAAATCATCACTTTTAAGACTTAGAAAGTTGGTGGTTTACTTTATTGCTATAGCATCCCTGCTAAGACATCTAGTTGTTTGAGTAAAGACACTTAGGCTTGCGTGCTAGGAGTTAGGTTCTTGTTCCCTGACTTGAATATTATGAGGTTTGAAAATAATATATATGAAACTTTTTTGTTAAAAGTCATTTGGGTATAAATTAATCTGTTAACACTTATTATTCTGTGTCAGTGATTCTTAAAATTTTGTGAGTGATATAGAATCCTTCAAGGAGCTGAAGAGGCTAAATACAAAAAGAAACACAAAGAGAATTTTCCTAGAGTTCAAGGGAATTGGACCTCCTGAAGCCCTTTCTGGAGTCACAGTTTAATAACATCTGATCCATGGTTTGAGTAAAATAAACTTACAGGCTGTAACTTGGATAATGTTGTAAACTTATTATTATATTATTTTCTGAAAGACATTTAAACAATGAGTAAGTGAAATAAAGGGCAGTATATGCTTTGGGATTTTGAAAGGCCACTTGACATCTTTCTTCCATCAGTCTGTAACCTTTTTTGACTGCCCTGCTTTATAGTAGGTTGTCTTTATGGAGTCACTGTAATTAAAAGAGTCCCAGCTCTAATAGCATGTTTAAGTAAAGGTCAAAGCCTAACTCTGAATTTGCTATATTTGCCCTAATGTCTCTTGAAGGAAACAAAAGATGTGCTGCACATAACAAAGGGTCAAGGGAGAAAAGTTGGTTAAATTATTAAATCAGAAGCAGTCATTAATTTTAAAATAATATCTGGGGAGACCCATGGCACCCTGAGCCATTAAAGCAGAAAGAGTTTGGGTACATGAATTCTCAGGCCAAATCTTTTTATGGAATGAGAGGGTAAGAAAAATAATTGTGTTTACTTGATTTGGATTATATCATACTCTTGCCAAAATGCTTCAAGTTTTATTAAATTCTTTAAAAATAAACAGCAATACCACATTTTAGTTCTGTGGCATACCCAAGTTCTAGCTTTTATTTTAGGTGAAATTACAGTTGCAAAATGACAAATTCACGTGAATAAACAAATTTAATTAAATGAAATTCTAAGTTACAAATGTACTGTTAGGTAATATGAATGCAACTCTACTTTATATGGTTTTCTTAAGAATAAGTGATTTAGGATTTTTCCATCTCTAAAAAATGTTCATAAATCTTATTTCTGAAGGTTTAAAGCATACACTTAATGAAACACTGATTTAATGATTCATTGCTAGCTTCTTTTTTTGAAAAAAATCTTTAATTGCATAATATTATTCTCAATAGGCTGGATTTAGCTCCTTGAAATTGTACCTAATATATGTCAGTTTTCACATTTGGCTGTAAAATAGAATTATCACTGTGAGATAACTAGATTTAGCACTAACTCTGGGGGCCTTTAAAATAATGAATAAAACTGGAAAGCCAGTGTTTCTGTATCCCATACATTAAATATCTGTTCAAAAGTGAACAAACTTTGCTGAATGAGAAGTTCTCAGATTAGGGACAAGTTGTTTCTTAAAATTTCTTGTCTGTTTCATTCATCCCTGTTTAGCATTGGTTTCAATCTTGCTTTGTGCAGACACTGTGCAGGCAGCTCTGGTCTTTGGAAGAAGAAAAAAGGTCAGTCCCAGACAGTTAAGAGCTCAGCTTCCTTAGTGGAAGGTGTTCATCTGTTCAGAAAGAATGTGCTCTTGAAATTAAAACAAGATGACTTTGTGTCTGATTAGTGGAATCAGAGTTGCATCACGCAAGGGGCAGCACTAAGATCTGACCATCAAGGAGCTAAATTGATGAGAAGGCATTTGGGATTGATCAAAGGAGATAAACCAAGGTATCTCCTTTGGGTAGGACATTATGGAGGGAAGGATAAGACGTTAAGGTGAGAATTCTGAGAAGCGAAATCTATCTGGTTTGACCTCAGCATGGATTGCCAATATGAGTGGTATCATAGAAATCTAGAAAAGTAGGCTAGGCTGTAAAGTGAAAGAACTCAAATTTCTGGCTTAGATGCAAATCATTTATCTGACAGGCAACTTTAAAGTCCTTTTTAAAAAAATAAGGAGCGGAGTGTCATTAGAATAATCTGGCATTTGTTAAACACTTGCTATGTACTAGATACTCTGCTAAGAATTTTCACATATTACCTGATTTAATTCTAATGGCAAATTTTAAAATAAGTAGATTATTATCCCCACGTAACAGATGAATAGTCGGTGGCTTAGAGACACCAAGTAAGTTGCTCAAAGTCACACAGGTATTCTAATAAGTGGGAGAGCCAGGGTTCAAAGCTTGATCCCCCTTACTTCAGAGTCTACCGCTTCTCATTCACTACACTGTGATTCAATGTAGGCCTTAGGAAGTACATATATGAATATTCTGTTTTTCAAGATGGGGTTTTAAACTCACCAAAAGCAAGATTTGCCTCTCTTCTTGTTGAGCCTATTCCACAATGCTGTAACTAGATGCTAAATATAGCTATTACTCAAAAAAAAGTCAACTTATATTGAAAGTCCATTTGCTGTTTATATTGACAGTATTTGATTCATTTCACTGTGCAGGATAGGTGTTGCTGACTTGCATTGGCTTTGTTCCCAGGTGAAGTATTATTTGAAAAGTAATCATATACTTAACACCAGATATTTAAAGGACTTGAGTGCTTCTCTTAAGATTAAAATTATTTAGAAACTCTAGGACATACTGTGATTCTGCTTGTCTATGAAGAGTCTCACCATACAGAACATATGTGAATCGCCTTATCTAATCCTGTTCTTTAAGTGGCTATGTGACATCAGGCAGAAATGATCTTATATATAGTAATGAGAACTCTCAAAATATGTAGTTAATCTATTTAGTATGTAGTAAGTGTAGTTCTGCCAAAATTGCAAACTATTTGCTGGTTCTACAGAATATAAATAGTGCTTTTTTTCTAGGTCCCTGACCCATTGGAAGATTGCTTCAGTTTTCCCATCTGTAGAATGGCATTTTCTATGTAGTGTATTAAGTCAATGCAATTAAAGATGTAAAACTGAATTTCTTACAAAGTCACTTTGAAATCAGAGATGAAAGGTACTTTGGAAGTTTAAATTGACATTAAATATCCGTCAAGGTTTAAATTGATGAGGAGGACCACTTCTTTACTTGCCCATATGTGAACTCATAGATGAAAGAATCTAGAAGTAAATGTATGATAACCTCTTGGTTGCTTCCCCACTCCATTCCTTCTTTTCATGGTTTGATGTCTGTACAGGAAAATGAACTCGGAATTTTAAAGTATTTTGATGGAGAAAGTATCATTAGCACTCCATCATGTTAGAATCTCAAGTGTTTTGATGGATTTTAGATAGGACAATGAATCAGAATATGACATTTTCAAGACTATAACCTAGAAATACCTCTATATGTTTATCATATTTAGAAATATTTTAAAGAAAAACTTTTTAAAAAATGGTCACATCTTATTACAGAACTTGTTTTCAACTTAAACGTATTTTAAAATAAAAAAGTTACAATCATTTGCGTGAAGTTGATATTAGGTATAGAGGGGTGAGAACCTACCAGGAATATTTTCACAGGTGTTACATAGGTTGTATAAATAAGACTTATAAACCATTAATATTTACTAGCTGGTCACCTAGGTGGTCTCCCAGTGACCTTTTGTGGCACTCATGAACTTTGATTAGAGAAAGAGCTTCATGGCTTAGATGTGACATGTGTCTTGAGTCTCTGCTTTCTGCTGCGACTTTACTTTCATTTCTAGACTGGGTGGATGTGTCCTTGTCAGCACTTTAGTTCAGTTCTGACACTGAACTTTCTGCCTAAGGATTTAGAGTAAGAGAAGCCTAGTAATTCTGGATTCAACTTTCAGTTGGGAGATATAAGATAAAACTGATCAAATGAATTGCAGCACACACTAGAAATCTATTGAATAAAGAATTACTAATTTTATGTTTATATTGGGTTATACCTAGAATGACTCAGTTTTGATTTAGAGAAACCCCTTTTATTTCAGGGAATCATTACAGAATCTATTTACTCTTTCTGCTCTTTATTGATTCCATTTTATTTTCTCAAATCCATCATAGGTACAAAGAAGGATCCAAAGGGAAATTTTATCATTAGTATTACAACTATATCAAGCAAAACATCTAAATAATGATTATTGAAGCTCTTTTTTATATTGGACACTGACATATATATTGTCCAATTCATTTCAGCAATATATTGAGGTGGAAGTCTTTATGTCTACTTTACCAATAAGAATACTAAGATCTAGAAAAGATATATGACTTCCTATATCTGCACAGGTAGTAAATGTCAGAGGTCTTTCACTATGTGTCTTACAGTGACTTGGTCGCTGAGTTCTAAGATTTTGTAATATACGCAACTTCATATGACTCACGGAGAGATCATGAATAATGGGTACACAGGTTTCAAATTCATGAATAAGAAAAACCATGTAGCTTGTTTATCCAGCATTTATAAGAATGCATGCCAATTTTAAGAAATATCACATTTCTTAGAAGATATTAATGTTGCTTTTAATCATTGCTATTATTTTTAAATGCAAACTTCAAATAGCTTATATGTAGTCGACTTTCTATCCCACGCCCTATAAAATGGCATGTTATGTATCAATAATCAATGTATAGTAAGGAAAGACTTATTTGTTATATTTCTTTTGCTCTTTTCATATTTTACTAAAAAAAAAAATTATCTAGTGACCAGCAGTAAGTATTTAGGCTTAGCTTAAAATCTCAATTTATCTGGACTTGAGTTGGTGATGCCTAAACAATAATATATCACATGCTCAAATTTTCATTTTACCTTCCCACTAAAGATGTTTTATGTAGACTGCTTCAGAGCTATCTTTTGAAATATTAGTTTTTCACTATATTTTGTTTACCCTCAGTGACTTAAAATTGTTTATCTTTACAGTTCACAGGGCAATATGGCTCTAGGGCAGTGGTTCCCACATATGGTCCCCATCCCTAGACCAGCAGAATCTGCATCTTGTGAATGAGAAACCTAGGGGTGTAGCCTGGCAATATGTGTTTTTAAAACGCTCTGTCTCTGTTGATTCTAAAGCACAATAAAGTTAGAGAACCCTTGTCCTAGAGATATGTCAAAATGATGATGGACACCACAAATAGGCATTTCCATAGTATGTGACACTTAGCTTTTATGTAATATTATTGGCTTGTTCATACATTTTATTTCTAAATACTTCTATTGAGAAGGGATTTGTATTTTGCCAAGGTTTTATTATACAAAGAGGAAAGACACAATGACTCAGAGGTGAGGAAATAAGATATATTGGATCTCCTAACTATATTCTACATTTTCCATTTTCTCCATCCATGTCTCGATATTCTTGAAATACAGCATTACTTACTCTCTCAGTCATTTAGACTTGGATGTACACATCAGTAGAATTTTCATCTCCCTTATTATTCACATTAACTAATCTTGAAATTTAGCAATTCTACTTCAAAATTGTGCTCAATAACATGAGCACAATTGTCTTTTTTTTTTTTTTTCTATCAATCACTAGGTTATTAGGTCATAGCTGTGGCCCCTTCACTGACTGGGTGCCTCTGAATTTTTAAATCTAATGCGTTTGGTAGATAAATGTCACTAAAATATTGCTTGAGCCCTGTTGTTATTCTGCAAATAAAAACCAAATTAAGCAAAACAAACTATTTCTTATCTCCTAATCGTCTTACCATGGCTAAGATTTCACTGTAACCTAATTATGACCTCTCACTTTTGAAACCATGTTCTGTAGCCATGTTGAGATTGAAGAGCATATCCTGTTTGGATTTGTTACTTAAATACACACACACACACACACACACACACACACACACATGTGTATAAAATTGCATTTTAAGTTCTGGGGTACATGTGAAGAACATGCAGGATTGTTGCATAGGTATATACATGGCAATGTGGTTTGCTGCCTTCATCCCCATCACCAATATCTGGCCTTTCTCCCCATGATATCCCTCCCCAACTCCCTACCCCGTGCTGTCCCTCCCCTAGTACCCCACCACAGACCACAGTGTGTGATGCGCCTCTCCCTGTGTCTACGTGTTCTCATCATTCAACACCCACCTATGAGTCAGAAAATGTGGTGTTTGATTTTCTGTTCTTGTGTCAGTTTGCTGAGAATGATGGTTTCCAGGTTCATCCATGTCCCTACAAATGACACAAACTCATTTTTTTATGGCTGCATACTATTTCATGGTGTATATGTGCCACATTATCCCCGTCCAGTCTATCACTGATGGGCATTTGGGTTGATTCCAAGTCTTTGCAACGGGAAACAGTGCTGCAATGAACATTCCTGTGCATGTGTCCTTATAATAGAATGATTTATAATCCTTTGGATATATACCCAGTAATTAGATTGCTGGGTCAAATGGAATTTCTATTTCTAGGTCCTTAAGGAATTGCCACACTGTCTTCCACAATGATTGAACTAGTTTACACTCCCACCAGCAGCGTAAAAGTGTTCCTATTTCTGCACATCCTCTCCAACCTCTGTTGTCTCCAGATTTTTTAATCATCGCCATTCTAACTGGCGTGAGATGGTATCTCAATGTAATTTTGATTTGCATTTCTCTGATGACCAGTGATGATGAGCATTTTTTCATATGTTTGTTGGCCTCATAAATGTCTTCTTTTGAAAAGTGTCTGTTCATATCCTTCACCCACTTTTGAATGGGTTTGTTTGCTTTTTTTCTTGTAAATCTGTTTTAGTTCTTTGTAGATTCTGGATATAAGTCCTTTGTCAGATGGCTAGATTGCAAAAATTTTTTCCCATTCTATTGGTTGCCAGTTCACTCTAATGATTGTTTCTTTTGCTGTGCAGAAGCTCTTAAGTTTAATTAGATCCCATTTGTCTATTTTTGCTTTTGTTGCCAATGCTTTTGGTGTTTTAGTCATGAAGTCCTTGCCTATGCCTATGTCCTGAATTGTATTGCCTAGGTTTTCTTCTAGGGTTTTTATGGTGTTAGGTCTTATGTTTAAGTCTTTAATCCATCTGGCATTAATTTTAGTGTAAGGTGTCAGGAAGGGGTCCAGTTTCCGCTTTCTGCACATGGCTAGCCAGTTTTCCCAACACCATTTATTAAACAGGAAATCCTTTCCCCATTGCTTGTTTTTGTGAGGTCTGTAAAAGATCAGATGGTTATAGATGTGTGGTGTTGCCTCCAAGGCCTCTGTTCTGTCCCATTGGTCTATATCTCTGTTTTGTTACCAGTACCATGCTGTTTTGATTACTATAGCCTTGTAGTATAGGTTGAAGTCAGGTAGCATGATGCCTCTTGCTTTGAACATTTTGCTTAGAATTGACTTGGCTATGCGGGCACTCTTTTGGTTCCATATGAAGTTTAAGGTGTTTTTTTCCAGTTCTGTGAAGAAGGTCATTGGTAGCTTGATGAGGATAGCATTGAATCTATAAATCACTCTGGACAGCATGGCCATTTTCATGGTACTGATTCTTCCTAACCACGAGCATGGAATTTTTCTCCATCTGTTTGTGTCCTCTCTTAATTTGTTGAGCAGTGATTTGTACTTCTTCTTGAGGAGTTCCTTTACATCCTTTGTTAGTTGTATTCCTGGGTTATTTATTCTCTTTGTAGCAATTGTGAATGGCAGTTTGTTCTTGATTTGGCTCTCAGTCTGTTATTGGTGTATAGGAATGCTTGTGGTTTTTGCACATTGATTTTGTTTCCTGAGACTTTGCTGAAGTTGCTATCAGTTTCAGGAGATTTTGGGCTGAGACGATGGAGTCTTCTAAATATACAATCATGTTGTCTGCAAATAGAGACAATTTGACTTCCTCCTTTCCTAATTGAATACACTTTATTTCTTTTTCTTGCCTGATTACTCTGGCTAGAACTTCCAATACCGTATTGAATAGGAGTGGTGAGAGAGGGCATCCTTGTCTAGTGCCAGATTTCAAAAGGAATGCTTCCAGGTTTTGCCCATTCAGTATGATATTGGCTGTGGGTTTGTCGTAAATAGCTTTTATTATTTTGGTATAAGTTCCGTCAATACCTAGTTTATTGAGAGATTTTAGCATAAAGGGCTGTTGAATTTTGTCAAAGGCCTTCTCTGCATCTATTGAGATAATCATGCAGTTTTTGTCTTTGGTTCTGTTTATGTGGTGAATTACATTTATAGACCTGCGTATGTTGAACCAGCCTTGCATCCCTTGGATGAAGCCTACTTGATTGTGATGGATACGCTTTTTCATGTGCTGTTGCAATTGGTTTGCCAGTATTTTATTGAAGATTTTTGCATCTATGTCCATCATGGATATTGACCTGAAGTTTTCTTTTCTTATTGAATCTCTGCTGGGATTTGGTATGAGGATGATGTTGGTTGCATAAAATGATTTGGGAAGGATTCCCTCTTTTTGGATTATTTGGAATGATTTCAGAAGGAGTTGTACCAACCTCTCTTTATATGACTGGTAGAATTCGGCTCTGAACCCATCTGGACCTGGGCTTTTTTTGTTTGGTAGGCTATTAATTGCTGCCTCAACTTCAGCCCTTGTTATTGTTACTTTTTTCTTCTGTTTTGTTTAGTTTATGCTTTAGTTTATCCTAGCACATGTGTTGTCATTGAATGTGGTCATCGCACAGAATTGTTAAACTCATTCATATTTTTAATAGGAAAATAGTTATAATAACATGAAAAGAGTTATATATACAGGTATATTCTGGAATACTCAACATATTCACAAAATATCAGAAGAAAGTAACGATAATTTTATCATATCACTTCTGTATTAGTGATCCTATTATTTACCTTCTTCTTTGCATTTTTCCATCATTGTAACCATATAATTTGTAGCTCACTGCAATCATGACCTCCTGAGTTCAAATGATCCTCCTACCTCAGCCTCCTGAGTAGCTGGCACTACAGGTGTGTACCACCATGCCCACCAATTTTTTTTTTCATAGAGGCAGGGTCAAAAATGTTACCCAGGCTGGTGTTGAACTCCTGGGCTCTAGTGCTTATCCCATCTTGGCTTTCCAAACTGCTGAGATTATAGGCATGAGCCATCATGCCTGACCTATAATGATTTTAATAAATATTTTTATACTATTAAAGCGTTGCTTTTAGGTATAATTGTATTGACTTCACAATAGCCTAGTAAGAATGTTCCAAACTTTATTTAATAGTTGCCTTCTGATACATGCAGTTTATTTCAGGCTGTTTTCATGAGCAAAGGGGTGCATTATAAATATTGGTCTAAAGAACATCTTTGTATATCAGTAATTTACCCATATATTTTGTTTTAAGATAGACTCTCAGATGTATGAAGTTATTCTGTTTAATTTTATAAACATGTAAGTAAAAATTGCATTTAATATATCACTTGGAAAGAGCTATACATTATATTATAATAAATGTACTTTAAGTCCTATATTTGACAAACATTTTTATTGTCATTGGTACCATATATATTTTTCCTAATATTTTCCTATTAACATTTCACATAAGAATTTTACCTTGTCATTAGTGTTTATAAAAATCACTTTGATGGGCCAGGCGCAGTGGCTCACGCCCGTAATCCCAGCACTTTGGGAGGCAAAGGTGGGCAGATCACGAGGCCAAGAGATTGCGACCATCCTGGCCAACATGATGAAACCCTGTCTCTACTAAAAATACAAAAAAAAAAAACTTGGACATAGTGACGCACGCCTGTAGTCCCAGCTACGGGGGAGGCTGAGGCAGGAGAATTGCTTGAACCCAGGAGGTGGAGGTTGCAGTGAGCCGAGGTCATGCCACTGCACTCCAGCCTGGCGCCTGGTGATGGAGTGAGACTCTCTCAAAGAAAAAAAAATCACTTTGATGGCCATGTAATAGTCTATTTAAAAAGTATCAGTGTTTAATCATTTTAATTGTTTTGCAGTTAATTATTTTGATGTCTATTAAAAATAATTTTTCATTAAATATTTGTAGAAATGTATGTTTCAGTTCTCTTATTATTTTCTTATAATAATCTCCTAGAAGTGCATCTAAGGGTATGAACATAAATTAAAACTCTTGAAACATCATGCCAAAATCATTTCCAGAATAGTTTGCCAATTTATACCATTAGCAGCATATGAGAATGCTTGATTCAGTGCTCCCTTTTTAGCATTGAGGATTGTAATGTTTTAATCATTGCTAAGTTTATAGGGGAAAACAGTATTTTGTTTTAATTTGCAATTCTTTGATTAGTCGTGTTTGAATATTTTCATGTTCATTAGTCATTTGTATTTCTTCTAGGAATTTTCTGTACATAGTCATTGCCAGTTCCTAAATTGTGGTTTTGTAGCATTCCATTTGCTATTACTGCTATTAACCTTTTGTCTATTAAATACATTTTTTAAATTATGACAATTGTTTTTTAAGTTCCTGCATTTTTTAGGGAGTGGGATCTTTAAAAGTCAGTGAGACAGAGTGATTGTTGTACTTCAGGTTTGAACAGTCTGCTTATGGAGCAAAGTGTAGGCCAGGGAGCAGAAATTAAATTTTACTTTATAGATATCGTAGTGTCTCAGAAGCCCTTTGATCAAGAGTGGAAAATATAACAAACTTTATACATTAGAAAGAACAAACAGAGAGCCCTGAAAAAGGATACTAGAGTGGTCCCTTGCCTGAAAAAGGAGCTGGCCATTTCAGATGCTGATTCATAATGTGGGGAGGATTACCATTGCCTGACCCTGGGCGAGAGGAAGTCTGAAGAATCAAGCAAGACGTATACCCAACCAAGATAGATACATCTTTGTTAGGTGTTGATGACAGGGTTATATTGGCTTCCTGAAATACCTTATATTTGTAATAGTCTATATTTTTTAGATTTGAGGGTTCTAAATATGACATTATAAAATCTAAACTATTTCTTTGATAATTTTTCGTCTCTTTTAATCACTGAAAGTCTTTTGTGAACTATGTAATGAACATTCAGCATTACTATATAAAAATGTAACTTGATGTTTTAAATTTGATATGTTTAAACTCCTAAAATTAATTTTGCTATATGCATATTGTAAGAATTTAAGTTATTTTCTTTTCCCCTCAAGATTTAACCTACTATCTGAAAGCAGACTTAGCTGCCTTTGTGAGACACAGTGTGATCTCGCAAACTACACATCATTATTATGTATTTTAATTTCTTTGTCCAGCTATTACATAAGAAGTTATATTACTTACAAAATATAGTTGCCTGATTTGTTCATTATCTCTAGATCACTTTTGTTTATTTGTAAGTAAGAAGAAGAAACAGTATCCAGAGTGAACTAGATATGGAATTTCCAGTTATAGTTTTCGTGTTCTTAAATGTTTTCATCAAACTGTTTCTGAGAAAATAAATAAATAAATACTTGTAGGCACGTTGAATACTCTTCCATTAACATTTAATAGGAAACAAAGTCCTCCCAAATGTTTTACAAGGGACCAGAATGGCAGTGCTGACCAGAATGGGAGCCCTCCTACAACCGAAATAGGGTAGAAAAGATCCTGGACGGCTCTCTCGGACACGCATTACCAAGAGGAAAGGACACAAGAGCTGGCTTTTGGGCAGTGAGAAGGAGCCTGTAGAAGCCCCATAATCTATGAGAAAAATAAATTCCTAATAGAAAGAGTTAAGAATTTTCAATCATGATTTATGTACAAACAACTAGAAAATTTGACTGAACTTAATACACGATTTTTAAAAACTAAAACATGCTTCTTGACTAAACAACCATGTTAAATACCACAGAACTTGAAAATGAGTCTTCTACAATTAAAAGGTATGAGCTGATATCCTGTGTCCAAGACTTATTTGTTGGGAAGTAATAAATGTCCTTAAATACCTTCGTTGGCATTATTAAATTAGTAGTCATACTTACCCCATAGGGTTATAAAGCATTTAGAATGTAGCCTGGTGTATAGTCAGTTTTTATAAGTGATAGCTGTTTTATGATAATAGTTTCACCAAAATTAATAAATCTATTCATTATACTTACAGTCGAAATCTAGAAGGAAGAATAGAAAGGAGAACACAGATTTAACAAAGTAATTCTCACTTTCACCTGAAAAAAATAAAAAAATAGGTTTGAATCTTTTGAAAAAAATGGGAAAAGGGGGTTAATACACCTGATCTATATATTTGTATGTCTGTGTGTGTGTGTGTGTGTGTGTGTGTGTGTGTGCGTGTATACACATGAGAGTCTGTTAGTTGCCATGAGCACGATTGAAAGGAAAATATCTAACTGGGAAAATATTTTTAGTGTATATGAAAATTTTTTCAAAATGTTTGTAAAATAACTACATAGAAAAATGGGGGACATACCAGTAGAAAAAATGGATGAAGGGGATGAATGTACTATTTCTACATTCACACATACACAGGTCAATTTTCCTAATAATCTAAGAAATAGAAATGGAAAGAGTAAGATACATCATCAAGTATGAAACAGACAGAACACTCGTGATTCAGAGTGGTGTCAAAAGTGTGGGGGAAATTAGCAACCTCATGGCTTATGAGAGAAGTGAAAATAGTATACCTTTTCTAGAAAGCAGTTTGGCACCATCAAGACTGTCAAATATTTATATATATTGATAATAGTTAAGCACTTCTGTGTGTGTTTCTGTTTTTATAGGTGTGTGCATGGGTCAATGAATATTCAAAGATGAAAACATTCAAAGTGAATACATTGAAATGATTATTATAGATATGGCTGAATAGGTGGGATTAATTTTCCCATTTTTTTATTCAATGAATATTTATTTCTGTGTATTCATGTATTTCATTGTTTTTGGATAAAGATTGTTACAATTATTTAAATCAATAATATTTTCAGTAATTATAAAGAAGTATCTTTAAAGATAATAAATAACCATCATGTCCTAATAAATATGGTAATAAATTCAGGTTAGTTTGGATAAACTGACACATGGTATGAATTTTAAGAGCAGAACATGGATAAGCACAATCTGTATGCATTTTTAATGTGTCATGGAAACATTTCATGTGAAGTGTTAAGTTTTAATTTGAACTAAATAATATTAATGTGAGCTATTCTGTTTTAGTGCCTTTTTACCTATTTGAAACAACATAAAATATCTTATGGCCATTTCACATTAAAGCTAGTGAAATTGTAAACTACATAGTTTCAGAATTTGTTTTTTATTTGAAAGGGATCTTTTATGCCTCAATGTAAAATGAAAGTATTTCAAATATTTAAACAGGTGGTGCTTGTTCATAAATGATTTGAAGTGTTAGGATTTATTTAACACCTCACTCAGGAAACAGCAAAAAAGATCAGAGGTTAATCTAATCCTCTAGGCCAGAAACTCTCAAATTGTGTTCAGAGATGTTAATGGGTATTCTGGAAAAAACACATAAATTAAAGGTTGTGTGGTCAAAGAAGGCTGGAAAATACTGTCTACTTTAATCCTATCATTAATTTTTCAGCTCACATTAGCTCTCTGAGGTTCTCACGAAGAAACCTGTTTAGCTTTAACTCAGCACTTACCACCTATATTTGACTATGAAATTCTTTTTGTTTTTTACAGATCTCTCATTAAACTTGTCATAAAAGTAGAGTTTACAATTTGAGAAATGATGTGCTAAACTCTTCAGTTCAAGCATAGGTTACTTGGTTGAATTTTTATCTTTTTGTTTCTAATAGTCTTGCATGATCATTTTATTCTGATTTGTCTAAAAATAAGAGTAAAAATAAGTAGTTAAATAATAGTTTGAGATAAAGTCATCAAAATTCACTTCTAAGCATTTTGTGTGCAAATGGTATAGGTGATCATTTTATATAAACTGTTTAAAGAAAAACCCTTTTCCAAGTAATTGACATAAATATACTGGGAAAAGGTAACTGTTAATGGAGAAAAAAATTACCAAAACTATCTGTTTATAGTATAAGTACCTATTATCTGATTATGTATATTAATCAGTTATCTGATTCATATCATATGGTATCCAGAATTTTGTATTAAATTCTTAAAGGAGGTATCACAGATTAAACTGGAACTCTGTTTATAGCCTAATGTTGATACCCAGGATAGCAAAAGACCAGTTTTATTCTTAGTAAAAGCTACCATGAGTTACATAGAACGAACAATGGTGTTTTAAAGTTTTGAAACTGTTTTAAATATTCAGATCATAATACAGAAGTACCTTCCTCACAATCCCCCAGAGTCCCCCACAATGCAACCTAAAGCACTTTTTTTAACTTTCTTTTCCACTATCACTCAATAAATTTTTCTCATGACTTTTCCTTTCATAATATGTGCATCTGTGGCTCTCTTGTCCTTCAACATATTCACAGAGGTAATTCTCACTATTTTGAGCTATCAAAATCTCTCACTTTTCAGGTCCATACCGAATTTCTTCTGCCTGGTAAAATATTTTCTAAATAACTCAGAATGATGAAATTAATCTCTTCTTCTCATGCAGGTTGCTATTTATAGTATTTTTTAAGTCCTGATTGTGCACCCCTTAAAAAGAAATTCCATGTCATCTACACGTTTGTTTTCTCTACAATACCAAGTACTGCACAGAGTGGGCAGACATGGAAAGATCTGTTTAGGTGGGAGTGAGAGACACCTTCCTGGTTTTATAATTACTCTATCATAATAATAAAATGCTACTTTGATATTAATATATCAAACATTTTAATGGAGATATTGAAAAAGCAGGAGGATGATTTTCTTCTAAAATGAAAAAAATGAACAAGTATATATAAACACAGATGTTTGTAATATATCATGCCAAAATCCTTCCAAAGCCTTAATGAAAGAGAGTTCATGATCTGATTGGTATTTATTTAAAATCAGTATGTGATTATAGGCTTTTAACTTCATATAGGTCTCAGTGAATCTAGGGTGAGAAAGTCAAAAATGAGTAGCATTACTTTTTTCTTCACTTTCTTTCTTGGGTCTGCTAATGAAGAGTTAGAAGCCTTTAACTGATTCTCTGATTTTTAAAAAATGTTACTTTGCATGAGTTTTCACTGTACTAAGTTTTTTGGATGTTGTGTTAATTCATCCTGTCTACTGGTTGTATTTGATTATTTTATTTTAGTTTGGCAATTATATTTTTTAATCTTCCAGGACAGTTAATTGTTTTTTAAAAATTTTTCTTTTGCTAGAATTCTCTTCTGTCTTGGGATATTAATTATAAGGATTTCTCTTTGTTTTCTGACATTTTTGTCCGGTTCTTTTGTGGTTCTTTTTAAATGTTATTTTATTGTCTCAGATTCTCATTTTGGAGGTTTTCTTCAATTATCTGGTGATCCTTGCTGCATACGTAAGACTGAGACACTGAAAAGATTATTGAATGTCACGGCCAGCCTTGCTAATTGGAGGGCTTGACTGTGCATACATTGTGCAGTAATCTGTACTCTCAGATTTCATCGTTTACAAAGAGTTTTCTTTTGGCTTTTGACATTTCATGTCTCTTGAGGAAGTATTAGTGCCTGAGGAAAACAAACCTGTGGCTGCCTAGGACGCAGGTGAGGAAAAGGACAGGGCATATTGCCATTTATTGAGCAGAATGTCACTCACTCCTCACCCCTCCCAGCTATTTTGGTGCCTGATCTCTGTGCCTTAACCCCCAGCTCTACCAGGCCTGGTATCCCTAAGTCCTGAAGCTTTCTGGTTAAGTTTTCTTGGAAACGAAGCCTCATCTGATTAAATGATAGTCACCTGGGCACACAGCTCACCCAGACTGCAATCTTGCAAATCTAATTGCTCCTTCTATGATTTTTAGACAATCCCTAGTGGATTTATTTATTTTCTCATTTAATTGAGTTTCAGGAGGGAGCAACAGAAATGCATATACTCAATCTTCTAAGTTTGTCCAAAAATCTTAAAACATCCCTTTTGGACATATATAAAAATGGATATTGTAAGTCACTGGACAATAGTTTGGATAGAACAGAGAACTGAAAGACAATTTGGCTGTAGCATCCACCTCACATTGACTTCACTGAAGTGAATTTTCTTTCTTTTGTTGATAACACTTTTCTTTCATCCTCACAGATAATTATGTATCCAAGAAATAAGGACCTTGCAACTCCTAATGAATAAATGTACCTAGGCAATGATTATCAATGGCTGATGAGATACATAATGATGATGCATGACACTGCCTATGTTCAGACTAAAAAATAAGTCATCCACACATACAATCTGAATGTGAACAGTTTTCCAGATCTACCAGTTTACGGGACACAGAGGGAGCTCAGGAACATGGTCAGTGATACTGTGGGAATGTAATCAGCAGAATCTATACTTACAGACAAAAGGATTTTTGTAGAACAGTCTGGTTCCTTCAACAACAACAACAAAAATGGAAGAAAAAAGGAAAGATGAGTTTGGGGATCTTTTAAACTAAAATACAAAACTTAAAAATAATTACACCACACAGAATTTATTTGTATTCTAGTAAAAGCAAGCTATAAAAATAAATTATAAAATAATTGAGGGAATATGGAAATTGCCTAGATAATGAAGAAATTAAGAAATTATGGTGAATTCTTTAGGTGTGATAATGATATTGTGGTTATTTTTAAGAATTTGTATATATTAAAAGCTGGTACTGAACTAAATCATTAGTGAACTATTATAATGCTTATGATGTCTTAGATTTGCTTCACAGTAAACTGGATGGAAGAGTGAGTAAGGGGTATAGATAAAATAAGATTGTGAATGTATTGATAATTGTTAGAGGTGGTGTAAATATATTACATTCATTTACCATTATCTCTACTTTTGTCTTTGAAATTTCTCATAAGAAGAAATTTTAACAATGAAAAGACTGTTTTGACTCCTTTCAAAGGATGAATATATCTGCTGAAAAATTCAACTCAAAATTCAAAGCTCTTTGAATTCAACACAAGAAAATGGTATTAAGGATGCTAGTATACAGCTTGGAATGCAAAGCTCTGCATTTGAAGCTACAATGTCTGCACTCAAATATGCATACTGATCAGAACTAGATATTGAAATATTTATAAATAACTCTTGAATGTTTTGAAGTTTTATTTTAATTCAGTGCATATTGTCATTGTACACAATACTTTTAAATGGCTATTGGTCCCATAGCTGAGAAGGTCTCTGTTTTTAAGAGTACCATAGGGCTGTATTAATCCCCAAAATGAATGAGACACTGACCCCAGTAGGCTACCTCTCAAATAAAGTTCTTATAGAAGAATAAAGCATGCATTCTCCAGTGGACATGATCTCATGCGGCAACAACTAAAAAAGCCAACAACTTAAAGCAACCTGCATGGTCTAACATTTCTTGACTCTCTGGAACTTTTTTGACTTCATCTCCTCTTTCTTCTTTCTTTCTCCATTCCACAGACATACTCTTGTCTCGCCTTTATGACTACTATTGCCTCTGCCTGGGAGGTTCATAATTAACATCAGTAATTAGGATGTTAATTCAGTATCACATCATGAGATTTGCTTGATGTGCAATGCTCCTTCCTCCAGCGTTTATTCAAAATGTCACCTTCTTTGTGAGGTCATGCTTGGCTATATTGTTGCTAATTTGCCCTTCCTGATCCTCCCTTCTTTCCTGCTTTTTTTGTTTCCCCCTGTGGCTCTTATCTCCTGTCGTAGTCTATATACCTTTTTTAATCATCATATGTATTTGTTATTTATTACCTTTTTTACCTCACCAGAATGGAAGCTGTGTGAGACCCAAGATAGTTATGTCTTCTATGGTCTGCTTTAATCACAGAGATCCTTGTATATGGTTGACATTCCATTAATACTTAGTGATTTGATTTAATGAGTGATCTGACAATGATTGGCTACATTTTAAAACTTAGCCAATTCTTAAGAATTTCTCTGCTGGCAGAGATAAGAGATTGGTTATGTAGAAGAGGATTGATCATAACTAAATAGGTTAAAGATGATGAAGTCATGAACTATTATTGGGTCTTTTTCTGTAGTTTATATTTTATATTGATACCGTATTATGAAGTTTGACTAATATACAGTGCTTCTCTTGAGCATGTGTATAATCACTAGGGCATTTTGTCAATATTCTGGAAAGATTCTTGATATTAAGGCATCATTAATATTGCCTGTATTAAGTAAATATTTTCAAATTGATGCCAATCTTTCATTTTTCCAGATTTATTGAGTTATAATTGATAAATCAAAAATGTATTTAAGGTATGCAACATGACATTTTTATAAATATATACATTGTGAAACAATTACCACTATAAAGTTAGTTAGCATATCCATCACCTGGCATAGTTAGTAATTTTTCTTGTGTGGTAAGAAATGTTCAAATTTACTCTTTTAGAAAATTTCAAGTATACAATGCATTATTAACTAAAGTCACCATGCTGTATATTAGATCTCAAGAACTTATTCATCATACAGTTGAAAGTTTGTGCCCTTTAACTGAAATCCCTCCGTTTCCCCTGTATTCTTACTATAGATTTAAATTGCTCCTAATTTAGGTCATTGAGATTTGCTTAGCTTCCTGTATATCATTAGAATGATGCATATTTTAATGAAAAGTTCATATTTTCCCATTACTAGACTTTAAGAAATGGATGTATTGTGTTTCAGATATTGATATTTATTTCTCAGTTGCAAAAGGATGGATATACATAATACCCCTTTCCAAGTTTTTTTTCTTAGAGGTTGTTTTGCTTACTGAAAATAGGCAGATAATAGAGTAGAAGGTCAGAAGATTTTTTGCCTAATATAGTGGTCTAGAGAAATCAAATAATACAAAACAGTAAAAGTAAATGGTATAATCCATCTTTTATCTTCTCTCAGTGCTTTGTCATGCATACTAAATAACCAAGGTGCAGGGTTGTATGGGATGAAACTTGAGAAACAAGTTCTCATAGACATATGTATTACTTGTGATTTGAAAGATATGTCTCCAAGCATCTAACTTACTGGCTCAGCCATGTGACTTATTTCAATTTTCTCCTAAATTATGTAATTTTCAAGTATTTTATATTTCTATTTTTCTCACTCATATTTTCATATTTTATTTTTAAATTTGTATTAAGTGGAAATAGTAAGGATCATTTTTTTTTCTGATTTTAAAGAAAATGTCTCCAGATTAGAACTTCAACTATCTATGACATGCAGGGACAGGGGAACCGGTGCTGGCAGAGATAAGAGATTGGTTATGTAGAGGAGGATTGATCATAACTGAGTAGGTTAAAGATGATGAAGTCCAGTTCCACATTGGCAGAGAAGGGTGTAAGAAATGCAGAGAGGAAGAAAACTGTATTGAACTCTGTGGTGGATTAATATTACAGGTATTCATGATAACTCATGGTTTTAAATGTATACATATAAATGTGGGAATGAATATAGATTTAAATATATGAAAGTGTGTGAGTATTTATTACCATAGTAATAAATATAAATGGGCACATGGATATGTGAGTATGTGTGCATACAGGCAGCCAGAAACATATGTATGTATACATGTATATATTCCCTAGCTTTATACATTGAGAGAACTGGGATTAGTGACAACCATATAACAACTAATACGTTTTTTGCCTTGATCTTTGCTTCTAAATACCATTATCTACTAAAAGCAACTGGCTTCTTAGAGAAATGACTGATTTCAGGGCAAAGTACAAGATGATCCTGGAACACCTTGTTTTGTCAGAATGCCAGTAAATGCTTGAAGAATTAGAGGAACATTTTGAAAGGACAATCATACTAGCTTGAAGGGTCTTCAGTTGTTTGAGTCAGAGACAGATAAGCATAAAAATACATTATGATAGTTACATATTGTAATCCATTTAATAAAATAGCAAGCCATGAGTCCACATAGATATAGAAGTAAATAATCTGAAGTTTCTGGAGAATCAAATATGTATATAATTCAAAGTATACATCCAATAAAATTGTTATTATTGACAAAGTGGGAAAGTGTAACTTCACTGTGGAGAAACTTGCAGACACTACCTTAAGCAAGTGATCAAAGTGAACATACTTAATGGGACAAACTGAAATCATATACTGCCTGATAGATGCACCCAGCATCACATTGAGATATTTCTTAAAAATATATTTAGCAAAATTTAATTATGAGACAATATCAGCAAACCAAACTTGATAGACATTATCCAAAATAACTGGCTTGTAGTATTCTGAAGTGTGAAGATTATGAAAGTCAAAGAAAGACTGAGGCACTATTCCAGATAGAGAAAATTAGCATAGCATCGACAAGCAACTCATGATTTTGAAATGGATTATTTTGCTATTAAAAATATTTTTGAGAAAACCGTATAACTTTAAGTGGGATCTGATGATTAAATTATTATTATTATTATTATTTTTTGAGACGGAGTTTGGCTCTTGTTACCCAGGCTGGAGTGCAATGGCGCGATCTCGGCTCACCGCAACCTCCGCCTCCTGGGTTCAGGCAATTCTCCTGCCCCAGCCTCCTGAGTAGCTGGGATTACTGGCACGCACCACCATGCCCAGCTAATTTTTTGTATTTTTAGTAGAGACGGGGTTTCACCATGTTGACCAGGATGGTCTCGATCTCTTGACCTCGTGATCCACCCGCCTCGGCCTCCCAAAGTGCTGGGATTACAGGCTTGAGCCACAGCGCCCGGCCTCTGATGATTAAATTATAATGTATGATGTTAATTTCCTGACATGGATAGTTATATTTAGCTATGTAAGAAAATGTTCATGTTTACACAAAATACAATATCCAGTGTAATGAAGCATCCTGTCATTGAGAGTTTACTTTCAATGGTTCAGAAAAATTAAAACTTTGTTATTGAAACAATTTTTTGTAAGTTTATGAATATTTTAATTTTTTAAAGAAACTGTGATGAAGAACTAACTTTTAATGCTTATGATGTTTAAAGGTTATAGTGGATCAAGGCTTTTGTAGAACACAGTAAAAATAGGACATAATGTGAGATTGCTATAACAGTTTATAAAAACTTACTCTTATTTTCTGCTTATCTCAGACCTCAGAGACATACCAGTCAATGGACCACAGTTTAAAGAATACTGCTCTAGATTAAAATTTTCTTTTATGATAAAATATGTAATTCTTCCTATGTGAAAATGAATTTTAGGTGACATAAATGTATGAAACTCATACCAAATACTTTTGAGCATGCATGAACATTATCTGATGGTTTTTCTAAAGGCTATCAAGATGATATGTAAGGATGACCCTATACTGCTGCTTTTTTGGTTCATGGAATACACTCAAATTGGCATGTGTATTGGCCAATACACATCAGTCAGAATCCTAGCAGGAAAAAGATTGCACCCTCTAAAGTGTCTAGTCAAAAAAATTTCAGTGTGGAACTATTTCCTGAGAATTAGGGGCAGTTAAGAAAATTTACAGGAGATGGTGAACTGCACTGAGAACAGCAGGAAGTCATCACTATTCTTAGGAGTAGGAGGGGAAAGGGAGGTCGCTTAGTTTCAGAGCCTGGTGAGATCTGACATCATGGAAAGGCAATTAACTGCCCGAGAAACATGACACCATAGAGAATGGCAGTAAGGTTAGGGAGGGGCATGAATATCTCAACCGGTTCTTTCTCTTGTCTTCTTTTCTCTATGGTCAGAGCTTCCTATTGTCTCAATCCAACTGGAAGTCAAATAGCAAGGAATCCTGGGCAGTACAGTCCCTAGAGGTCAATCTCTCTAGCCTCTGTAGAGCTGAGGAGGACAAACTGATCTTAGAAGAGCAAATGAAAAATAAATCAAATAGCACTTTAAAAAGATGTTCTTAGATTCAGTTGCTACTTCTTAATTTGAATTTTCTATCTATTCAGTAATGAAGTTTGTCACTAATTTATTATCTGAGGGTACCTTTTCAGATTTAAAGTTTAGAATGATAGTTACTTCACTGAAGGAGGCTCACTTATTCTATTCTCTTCTTCAAGTGTTTGGAAGGCTCTATGAAGATTATCACACTGGCCATAAACAGGGAGCTGACTCAGGACTAGAGATGGGGGACATGTTAGGACGTCACTACCATTTTTCAGTTTAAAAAAGATTAAATGTCCTTGTCAAAGGACACAACATTTCAGTTAGACAAGAGGAATAAGTTCAAGAGATGTGACTATAGTAATAAGCTGACAATTTATAATTGAAAATTAGTAAGTTTTAAGCACTTTCATCACAAAATATGTGAGATAATGCACATATTAGTTACATTGACTAGTCATTCCATGTATATAGTTATGTCAAAACATCATGTTAAACACCATGAATAGATGCAATTTTTGTCCATTAAATATAATGAAAAAAAAAAACTGGAAAACCATTAAAAAATTGCGGTACTAAGCTAAGCCTGAGGATAGTGAGAGACAGATGGGTCTTAGTTGTATTCACTGTGCACCAACAGTTGGGTGTGTAGACTGGTTGATTAGTTGAGAAAGATAAGAAAAAGAAATGTGTTTTAGATAATTTCAGATTTGGAGTTTGATTGATTAGATGATGTCATTTACCTGTATAAATAACAGAAGACTGGGCTATGTTTTCCTTGCATTGGGAGCCAGATGAGAAGTGATAAAAGGTTCAGTTTTAAGCTTGATGAATGTGAGGGGCCCATGGAGATGTGTAGAGGTAAATGCTGAAAAACGTGTGATATATTTCTGGAGTTCTGGAGAGAGTTCAACTTGAGCTATACATGGAGGAGTCGTCACATTTAGCTCTCGGAGACGTTGTTGCTTTTGTTGTTATTAGCAGCCTCCATATATGGAAAAATAGCAATATCTTAGGCACTTGTTAGGATCAGAGAGGTTCCGTTTGTAGTAGCACCCTCAGGAGAAGATGAGTTCTCTAAGTGAAGAGAGATTGGAATAGGCAGATCATTTCCAAACATTAGGAATATAGTTTTTGAGGGATGGGAAGGAAGAAGCATCAGGAAGCAGAAAAGGAAGAAACAATCATTTATTTTCCAATTTGATAGTTATGATTAATTTTCACTATTCTAAGTGATTACTCCTTTTCTAGACTGCTGCTTCTTTGGTATGTTATTATGACGTTAAATTTAATATCTAGCCTCAGGGTCATAGAAAACTCATGGGGAAAATAGTATCTAGGACTGGGACTAGAAAAAACATTTTTACTTTTCGTAAATCAATCTTGTGACTGTTATAATTGATCTGATAACTGGTAATTCTCCTATCTTTAAGTTTTAGGAAATTCAGAGAAGTCAGTTACGTGGCATCTATACCAGATAGTAAAGTATACATAATCTACATTAATTTGGTAGAATATTTTTAAAGTGAATAAACATGTAACCATGTAAATCGGTTTTATAAAACAGTTTTTCTCATTCTCAAACATCTTATCATGACAAGGTTGACCCATCTCAAATTTTAATTTGCAGTATTTATCAAGTCAGAATGACATGTTAAGTTAAACACAAATGAGTAACATGTAAGAGTCAGTGTGGAGGATCTTAACACAGTGTTTACTGGATTAGTAGTCCAGTGTTACTGCTAAAGAATTACAGAACTCATGTTTATTTAATCAGCACCATTACAGCCCCCAAATCCATTTAGCAAGCATTGTTTCAGGCAGTCTTTTAAAATTTTGTGAGATAGCACGTTACACACACAAAAAAAAATCCTTTTAACCAAACTTTGCTTCTAAATTTTCATATTTACTAAGTCTTATAATCATAGAAAACTTTATTCAGAAGTAGAGTTTTCTACTTAAGCCTTTGCCTACAAAGTTCATTCCCAGGAAGTAACTATTTTTAATAATTTCTTACCTAAACATATGGAAAATATGTATACATGTGCAAGCATAATATATAGATATGTATATCCATGTGCATTTTCACTTACCAGAATTTTATGTGTACCTATTCCTATCTATTCATATGGATTCATCTGATTCTTCTTTAGGATTATATAATATTCAACTACAATAATCAGAGAGTAGAAAACAGGATTTATGGTGGAGAGTGGATACGGTTCAAAGGACCTTTTCTTAAGGTCATGAAATCTCAGAGAGGCTCATGAGATAATTATTAGTAATAATGTATCAGAGGAACATTTTTTGTTTTGCTTTTTTCTTAGTGAATATAGTTATCATAGATATTTTTTGTCAATAAATTTAACACATTTGTTACCTAAAATTCTTATGTATTCTTTAGATATTTTGGAAATATTATGTTAGGTATATAACTGTAGCATGGACAGATACATAATTTTTATCTACTGTTTTAAGTTGTTTTGTGCTATTCCCTGTGCTAGGAATTCTTGTAGAGATCATTTTATTGAATTCTCACCACAACCATGTAAGGCAGCATCATCATATCTTCATTTTGTAGATGGAGAATTTGAGACTTAGCAAATACCATTTACTTTGTTCAAGATCATAATTTATAGCATCTTATTCAGGCCCTGATTCTGTGTCCTCCAGACTTAAAGCCTGTGTCCATACCCACCACACACCATTACCTCTCATATGATGACTTGTTAAGTATTCAGCAAGCCATCTACACACTAAATGCTCTCAGAGGTGAGAGAAACAGAGATAAAGGAAGAGAGAGACTTCAAGGAAGACTAGGACTTGATTGACCAAGGCCCTTTGGTATGCACAGGACAATGGAGACGTGGGGCCAGTGTGAGCATAGGTGATGCCCAGGAGGCACATTCTGTGACCCAGTTTGGATAATATCCAGGTAGTATATAAGCCTTTAGGAAAATTGAGCTTTTGGAGGTAGATATGTATGCATTTTTGAAGTTCACTCAATGCAAGGATAAAGAATTTTAAACCACTTCAGATATAAATGATGGTAATCATAGCAATCATAGTGTTCTGCACAGGGAAGTTAAATAAAGGAAATGATATTTTAGGATACTTAATCTTTCCATACTTAGTAGGGTAGGTCAAAATTGAAAGAATATAGAGCCAAGGAAATGAATTAGGCAATTAGGAAAGTGTTGCAATTTTCAACTACAAGTAATGAGAGCCTGGTCTAGGAAGGTTACCTTGAAGATAGAAAGGAGTCAGAGGAACTTTATAAACTCAGGCATTTAAAAATTTTTGAAATGCTTTTCAAGTTGTGTTTAAAATTCCATTTCCATTCTCCTAGTGCTCTACCCTATGAGGCTTGGAGCCCTATCAATGTGCACCCATAGTGCTCATACAAATCCCTATCAGAATACTTGCTTGTGTCTCTGATTGTTAAATTATGAACTACTTGATAACAAATACCTTACTGTTTACCTTTGCATCCTAGGGTCTAGTATTCTGCCCCCAAATCTGTATGCACCAAAAACTAAACAGGATTACAATGGTAATAATAATAATGACAACATATTTTATAGCTTACAACCTCTCTAAAATATCACTTGTTTGTTGTTTGCATTTTATTTTGTTCTTCCAGCAAAATGGCCCACCTGTACACTAATGAGATTCAGCTGTGTGAAACCAGACAGTGCATTTCTGAGCTAGAATGGCCTGTGTAGATCATCCTTAATCTTATGTAATAAAGGCTAGGTTTGTCACCCACTCTCTGGGCTTCTTGGAAGTTGTTAAGAGCAAGAGCTGTTTGAAAGTTACAGTGACACTTGTATCCATGGATATTGCCTACTCATTCTGTAGCCCGGACAAGTTGATTAACCCTTCTCAACTTGTTTCCTCATTTGTAAAATGAAGATAATAATACCAATCTTGTAGACTTGTTGTGATAATTATATGAGCCAATGTGTTAAGCAGATTAGTTTTGTTCCTGGTGTAATAAATGTTAAGCTCTTAGTGTGTTGTTTACATTGAGTAACAGTACTTACCAGAAAGCAATTTTCAAGCCGTAAAACAATTCCACATTGATTTTTATTTCTGGGCATGGGGATGGAAAGTAGAATCAGATAAGACAAAGATAAAAACCTCTAAGTGCTTGCCCAACAGTGGCCTGAATTATCACCATTACCTCCTATTGTACCTTGCTCCATATTTCCTAGCATTTTTCCAGATGTTCCTGGGAAGGTGCTAACCTTTGCTATATGTGTGATAAAATGAGATGTGTTATCCACCCTTGGAGCACTGGACTTCCTACTGGGGGTCTAGCTGTGTGTATGGGTTAGAGTAGGGTGATAAATAATTGGATAGTAAACCCAGTAAGCAGAAAATGGCTAAATATGATGTGTACAATTGATTGCATTATCAAATGGACAGTAATATATGAGTGCCCCACATAGCGAGCCCTTGTAATTCTATCACTCAGGCTCAGAAAATGTGTCAGGAGCTGTTTGTGTTAACCCTATCATGTTGAATGAAATAGATACAGAATAAAACCATAAATAAACAAAGTAACCATGTAGTAATCACAATAAGTACAGCAATAGACAAACTGGGTGCTATATGTTTGGGTGGTGAAGTAGCCAGGGAAACCCTCTGTTTCTTTGTCTTACTCAATTCAGGCTGCTGTAAAAAAGTGTCATAGACTGGGTTACTTATAAAGAGCAGAAGTTTACTTTCACAGTTTTGGAGGCTGGAAGTCTAAGGTCAGGGTGCCAGCCTGTTGGAAGTCTAGGAAAGATTATCTTCCAGGCTGTAGACTGCCAACTTCTCGTAGTATACTCACCTGGTGGAAAGAGGGCTAGAGAACTCTCTGAGGTGTGTTTTATAAGGGCATCCCATTCATGAGGGCTAATTAACCTCCCAAAGGCCCTACTTCCTAATTTTATCACCTTGGGGTTAGGATTTCAACAGACACAAATATTCAGTTCGTAACACTCTTTGATAGATGAATGGATAAACGAAATGTGGTATATACATATAATGGGATATTATCCAGTCTTAAAAATGCTACATTCTACATACTGCAACATGTATGACCATTGAAAATATGATCCTAAATAAAATAAGCCAGACACAAAAGGACAAATAGTATAAATCCATTTATACCTGTTACCAAGACTAGTCAAACTCCTAAAGACAGAGAGTAGAATAATACATTTTACCACTGAACAATTCAGGGATTAGGGGCACAGATCCCCACATAGTCAAAAATTGTCATATAACTTTTGAATTCCCTAAAATTTAACTACTAATAGCTTCTTGTTGACCAGAAGTCTTACCAATAACATAGAGTTGATTAACCCATATTTGTGTGTCATAGGTATTATATACCATATTCTTACAATAAAGAAAAATGTTATTAAGATAGTCATATGAAAAAAATATATATATTTCTTTTTTATTAAGTGGAAGTAGATCATTATAAAGGTCTTCATCCTCTTCATCTTCACATTGACTAGGCTGAGGAGGAGGAAGAGAAGGGGCTGGTTGTTGTTTCAAGGGTAGCAGAGGCAGAAGAGGTGGAGACACTCAGTGTACTTTACAAAAAATGCATTTTCTAATTATTTTGCCTTTTCTCTAAAAGTGTTTGTATGTGGTATCAATCCTTTCTCCACTGATTGCTTTAGTTTCAGTGCTTGCTTCATAGAAGAGCCCAAAAAGTAGTTTTGAATTCATGGAACCTCTCTGCTAGATTGTCTAATGTCAGTTTGTTTTCCAGCATTGCTTCTTTTGCGTCATCTTCCTCATCTGTCACTGGATCAGATGCACTCATCATTATAAAGTTGTTTTCTGTTAATTCTGGTGTAATATCTATCAGATGTTGAATTTCTCCAAGATCCAGATCTTGAGTACATTCCCTCTCTCTCTCT
>NW_016107698.1:1003664-1009685 GCF_001604975.1 Cebus imitator
TCTTGAAACCCTCTGCCCCCCACCTTTTTGCCATATCTACAACCTCTTTCATGATTTCCTTAATTGGCTCCATCATAAATCCTGTGAAGTCACACACAACATCTGTGTACACAGTTTTCTCCAGCAAGAATTCATTGCTTCAAGATTGATGGCTCTTTATATAATGATGATGGAATCTTTCATGGTGTAATCCTTCTAGAATCTCATGATTTTCCCTCCACTGGGGATCTGTTCAATAGCATTGGCAATCCTTTCCATAGAATACCACGTGTAATGAGCCTTAAAGGTCTTTATGACCCCTTGATAAGATGTTGTTTTGTGGGGCAGGTAGACCACTTTGACACTTTCAATTTTGAATTTATGGGGTTCTTGGTGGCCAAGGAAATTTTCTAATATAAGAAGAACTTTAAAGAACATTATGGAAGAACTTGCCTTACTGGCAGCAGACTTCCTGACTTCAGGGACAAAGCATCAATAAAACCAATCAGTATTCTCATTGTCCAGATAACTAAAATACTGGCAATGGGTATTTGTCTTTTCCCTTTAAGGCTTATGGGATAGCAGCTTTTAGAATATGAGCAGTCTTGAGCATAAACCCAACTGCGTTTGCACAAAAACACAGAGTTAGCCCATTTCTTCCTGCCTGAAATCTTGGTGCTTGGTTCTCTTCCTTACTAATAAATGTTCTTTGTGGCATTTTTTCCAGAATAGGGTACTTTCATCTTCATTAAAATTATACACAGGCAAATATGTTTTCTCCTCAATGATTTTCTTCAAGACATCTGAGAACTAGTCTCCTGTTTCTTGATCAGCACAAACTGCTTATCCTGTTATGTTGACATTTTGTAAGCTAAATCTTTTTCTAAAATTATCAAACCATCCTTTGCTGGCATTAAATTCTCCAGCTTTAGAATCTTCACCTTCCTTTTGCTTTAACTTTGGCATACAATGACTTCACTTTTTCTCAAATCATGTTATAATCTATAGATAAGACTTTCTTAGAGTAATCCTGCACCCACATACAAGCTGCATTTTCAATAGGAGATTAAAAGGCATTTTTCAAAAAGTGCAAGACTTTTATGCCTACTAGCATAGCTACAACAACACTAGCAGCACTTAGTATGGCTCCCATGGTATTATTCAAGGTTTACAGTATTGCAGTAAACACAATAAAAATACGTAAGAACTGCAAAAGTTCACTTTTTACTGAGATATGCGATTAGCTGGAGAGAGAACTTCTCAAACAGAGATGATTAACATCATATGGTGTTTTCAGCAGATACAACATTTGGGCTCACTGCAATGGTAACAGGAGGTGGCTACAAAATTATTTCGTTAGTACAGTATGTACTAAGTTAATTTTATGTAGTGATTTAATACTGCATCTTTGTGTTTGCTTATATTTCTCTCAACTGGGAATAACATCATGTATAGTCAGTGTTTGTATGGACAAGTTTTAATAAGTTTTAACTTCTTCTAATAGGTTTGTATATATTTTTTGGTAGTACATGATAGATGAGTTACCACATGTATTTTATGCATTAATTAATTACATACCTACATTTTAGAAATTTTTTGGTATTTCCAGGCTATGTGGTTCATCTGTGAATTTTTTCACATTGTTGAAACTTCCCCCCAAATCTTCCAATATACTTATTGAAAAAAATTTACATATAAGTTAATTGAAACCCATATTGTTCACGAGTCAACTGTAGTAACCAGAGGCTGGGAGAAGCGGCAATGCGGAGTCATTATTTAATAATCACAGTAAGTCTTTGTTTAATGTTATCATGGATACGTTTTTGAAAACTCATCTTTAAGTAAAATGATGTGTAACATAACCAATTTTACCAGGGATTAATTAATATTAATATGAATAAGAATTAAGTTCCTACGGCATATTTCTGGTCACAAAAAAATCACCAGACTTCTAAATAAAGACTGAAACACTTCTAATATTAAACACTGAAAGAAATATAAGCTATACATACATTTAAGATTAATACAAAGTAAGATAATTATTTACCCAGTTATTCCAGCTTAGGATCACATATGGCCAGAGCCTACCTGGCAGCTTAGGGGACAAGGCGTGAACTCATCCTGGACAGGATGCCATCCATTGCAGGGCACACTCACTCATACACTCCCTCACTCTGACAGGGGGTCATTTAGACATGGCAGTTTCTAACAGGCATATCTCTGGGATGCAGGAGGACACCTAAATTCCCAGAGAAAACTCACACAAAGATGAAGAGAACATGCAATCTCTACACAAACAGTGGCCCCAACTGGGAATGGATTTTTTTTTTTCTCATCAACATTATAATGAAACCTTGTTGAATAAAACATTATTCGTGGACTCTTCTATACTGTATATATTTTAAGTTTAGGGTGATGCAAAAGTTCAGAAGATAGAGGTAATGCTGATTGTATTACAGTGTCAGTGTACTTAATTCCATCAAATTGTATCCTTGAAAATTGAAAAAGTGATAAATTTATGTATTTTTTACCACAATTTAAAATAAAGACAACTCACCCTAGTTGGGCAAAGAGAAAGATGGGAGCAATATGAAAGCATAGAGGCCAGTTGGAGAATCTTGTAGTTTCTGGTGGGAAATGATTGTTTCCTTGACAAAGGAGTGGCAGCAGAAATAAGTATTTTCATTCAAGATAAAATTGTAGCTAAGACCTGATGATGGATTGGGTATCCATGATGAGGAAAAATGAGAAATTAAGAATGACCCCTGTATTTTTTATTTAAACAGCACTGTGATCTCAGAGTCTGGACATTTGGCTGAGGTCAGAGTTATAGTTAAATAGTGTGTCATAGATGCATAGATTGTATTTAAGTGATTAATTTTAGAAAAGATAAACAAGGTTGCTAGTCAGCTCTAGATACTAACAACCTTGAGGCTACAGTAAGAAAGTGCTGTGAAATAATAAAGTGAGAAGAAAGGGTGTCTCTGGTAAACAAGATTTCAGTTGTTTTTTTTTTAAACTGTAAAACCGAAATGGCCATAAGTGAAATATTCTAGCATAGAAATGAGAATATTAATTGGGCTGAGCAAATTGGACCATTCAAGGCTGTTTTGCATTGGCAATTAGAGAAGCCCTTGGAAGTGGGAGTGAGTATCATACTCAGAGTATATGCAGCCACAGCCCAGTGTCCTTTCATGGTACAAAATGGGGTGTTTTGTTTGCATAAAAACTAAATACTCTTGGTTCTTTTAGGTTTGTTTTCAGACAGTCTTCCTTCTCATTTTTTAATATGAATAGGGTCTCCTAGGCTTTCCTAGCATACGGACAGGCAGCTGGGTCTCCTCTCTTTTAAAGGCAGTCCAGATTAGCAGACAGAGCCAAGCTTGGGTGTCAGTCAGGTCTCTATTTGAATACTGATTCCTCCTGTTACCATTGATGTGTCCTTGGGCAAGTTACCTATTTTTTTCCAGGATTTTACTTCATCATTACAGAGATTGTAGTGCTGAATATGAGAACTTATTATAAGGATTAAAGATACTGCATGTAAATTGCCTGGGACATCATGGCCAGTAAAAGCATGCTAGCAGTTGTTCTTCTTATGGAGACCTGCTGGGAGTGGAACTGGGTGTTCAGTGTGACCAAAGAACAGATTCTATGGAGGAAAGCAACGTGAGAATACTTGAGACAAAATCATACAAGGCCTGGACGGCATTCTAAGAAATTGTTTCTGCAGAATGTGGGCAGCTTCAGTAGTGCATGATGGAAGAGCTTGAGAATTGTCATAGTCAGAATAGAATCTAATATCTAGGTATTGATAAACTGTCTTCTCACCTTTCAGGAGAGTCAGTGTGGCACATTGGAGAGAATTTAAAGAAATAGCTTCATTTTTAGAAATAATGTAGCTTATATCAGCTTTATGATCTCTACACTTTTTACTGTACATCTTAATTTTTAAAACATGTACCCTCTTTTATTTATACTTAGTGAACTAAAGAACTAAAATTATGTATATTGTATAACATTATAATAGAAATATTAAGGCAAACTAAAGATGATGTTTTAAAATAATTGGTTTTTACTTATGAATTATATTTACATTGTTTTGCTCTTATTAGAAATATTATTAATCATTTATTCTTTGAGAGTTCTATGACTGACCCTTATTCTTCTTTAAAATGCTGATTTAACACTTTGAAATACAACAATTTCAAGATCAGTTTATTTATAATCTTTATCTTAAAAATAGTCATGGACAAAAATGACACCACACAGGATCCTGGAAAAGTTGCATCATTAGCTGGTTATAAATTATGAGCCTTGTTTTGTAATTCTATCCCTCGATTATACCAAGGTTTTTGGTAAAATTCAGCAGTTGAATTACCATCTTCTCTGATGTCTATCAGTTGTTTCTAAATACCAGTCAAAAGGTGTTGCATTTTCATGTTTTTAACAAATGATATTAAAACCCTCTGCAACTGTTCTTTTGGCAGGTTATTTTGCAGATGGAAAATTCTGTTGCTGGGATTTTAAAGGAGGCAATTGTAACAGTTTGAATAGGTCATGAATTTATATCTTTTTGAGTGTAATGTCACGTGATGATAGAAACATTTCCAAACATCTGTTTTTAAAAATAGTTGGCATGGCATATCTTTTCTTGAAAAGCAATTTCTTTCACTTGCATTGCAAAAACATCACTTTTATCTTGATGCTATAGATTAAAAGATTTTTGTTTCTCGTATCCCAAAATAGCTATTGAGTAGCATACTATTTGCAGCTGCTTGTCTTCACAGGAAAGGACAGCAATTTTGTCTTTTTGTAAAAGGAAATACATAACTCATTTAAGTTTGACAACTTGTAAGTACCTTGCTATGAAGTAATCAGCAAACATCTATACAGCACAAAATATTTTCTTAGTCACTCCCCAGCATATTTGAAAGTATTATAAAATTTCTTTTTTGTAAGATGATATTCATAAATCCATGTAACCTGGCACAGAAAAATAGCTATATGTTGTATTGTGCTGGAATCATCCTAACTGTGGATGGTGACAGTGTAAAGCTCTCTAAACTATGAAACTCCAGCTCCTCCCTCAGGACATCTGGTGGTGTTGAATGTATGAAGTTTGGTTAGTCTGTTTATTTCTTCTTATATTAGGTTTTATCTACAGCTGTGCTCGTGCATGCATATGTGGATGTATGCATCGTATAAAATGTTCTGATATTTTGTGCCTTCATCTCAATGGGACATTTTGTACCCGCATTTTGAAAACTTAATTGAGATTAATTTCTTCTTTGTATTGTTGGTGTCAATGAAACTGAATATGCTCCCAGTAAATAAAGGCGAGTTTAGTCTGTGATTCACATGACAGACTCTCAACTATGTGCCTTTTAGAGCATTCACATGGCACATTGTTCAGCATTTGTCTTCACTTGGCTTGTGTGAAAAGACACAGATTTGAAGGGGATTTCACTGTTCTGAATTTTTAGTTAATTATGAGATAAAGTAGAATCATGCCCATGATTATTACAGGTAGCTAGTTTTTTGGTAATTATTTCTGTCTACTTCAGAAACACAGGGTTTGTGGTATCATATACATGCTTTGTTATTATCATTGGTTGTGTTTTGCTTTTATTTGGGTCTTGTTTTGTCACTGTGTGTGTGTGTGTGTGTGTGTGTGCATGTACAGTATAAATCTTTCTTTTAAAAATCTAAACAACATAGAAGAAAACAATAGTAAAATCTGAATAGACAGCATATCATAGTTCTCTGCAACTTTCCAGCATGATGACTAGCACATAACGGAATTCCTTCCTTCCTTCCTTCCTTTCTTTTTGTACAGTGGCATGATCTCAGCTCCCTGCAAACTCCACCTCCCGGGTTCAAGAAATTCTTAGCCTCAGCCTCCTGAGTAGGTGGGATTACAGGCATGCACCACCAGGCCCTGATAATTTATATATATATATATATAAATTATATAAATATATATATATATAAATTATATAAATATATAAATATATATATATATATAAATTATATAAATAT
>NW_016107698.1:1009745-1022770 GCF_001604975.1 Cebus imitator
TAGAGACAGGGTTTCACCATCTTGGCCAGGCTGGTCTTGAACTGCTGATCTCATGATCCACCCACCTCAGCCTCCCAAAGTTCTGGGATTACAGGTGTGAGCCACCTTGCCCGGCCATAATGGAATTTCAAGTAAGGTCACTGCTCTTTTTTAACACTGGAGCTCAGCCATTACTGTTTGAGAGGGCTTTGCTCCCACAGCTACTAAGTACAAAGTTCAATTCACTTTATGCAAATTGGAAAACCTCTCCACAGTCTTGACACCCAGGGTTATTGGCTTCTATCATAAATCAATTTCATGGTAAGGTGCAAAATATGATCATGATGGTTATCACAACTTTTAGTAAGTTAGCTGTTTTCTTCTCTTCCTGTCCAAAGGACGGTTGCCTCTTGATTGATAAGATGTTTAGTAGAGTAGCTTTTGGTTGTTCCACTATTTCATTTCCATTTTAAGAAGCCTTTTAAGAGATGATAAAATTCTAAATGAATTGAATTATATTAAGAAGCCATTTAAGAGATGGTAAAATTCTAAATGAATTGAATTCTATTTGTGCAATTCATACACTAATCCATTCATGCTGGGGATGGGATGGTGATTTAGAGCCCATTTAGATTTTTGAATGAAGAAAAAGGCTAATTTCTGCCTGTTAACCTATCCTATGAATTTTCAATTTGTCCAATTCCGAATGACTACTCCAACATCAGTTTAATTTTTTGGTTAATAGGTAGTTATATTTATAGCCATTTTCCCGACAGAAAATGTAGGCCACAAATCCTGCCACTTTTTATAACCAGTAAATATATGGTATTACTTTTTATAAGCAGTAAATATAATGTCGTTAAGTTGTTACTGACTTTGCTGATGATACCGTAGAATAGAGGAGTCAACTCTTTTTAGTTGTTAATTTTACTTTATAACAAAATATAGCAAATGCATTTATAAGTCTCATCATGAAAAAAGGAAATTAACATTTTATAACATTGAGAAGTTATCTATTAAAAATGCGTTCTTTCAGTTGACTCTCATCTGAGAAAGTTAGTTAATTATATCAGATATATTTTAAACATCATAGATTTAAATATTTTGTTAGTATGATAAAATTTGAAGTAAAGTCAGTAATTAAAAAAAAAGTTTCCCAAAATATTAAAAATGTTTATATAATCAACTAAATGGAAGAGATTGTTACTAAATAAATGCTATAAAATAAATTTATCACCTTTGCCCTTTTCTGCCCTTTTCTTTTCATTTGAATACTGTACTTCGGATCATATAATCACTGGGTACAAGGAACTTGCATTTGCCATACCATGTTAGCTGGAAATTAGCTATACTTGAAGTAACCTGAAATAACGAATTCAGTCACAAGTAGGCATTGTGGACTGGCAAAGTGATTTTTCAGATTGAGTAAAATCCTAACACAGCCTTCCTTATATTCTCCTTCAACTATTTCTGTAATTTCTAAAATGGATCTCTTCTAGCCCTAATATATTCAGTAGTTTAATCACCTGTTCACTTATTTTTTTTTTCTTCTTTCTGCTGGGGGAAAGGATGTCTGCAATTAATCAGAGTCAGTATTTCAAGATGTTTTCTCTGTATGTTATGTCCTGTCAGTGGGGAAGTTTTAAAATTGTTCTTGCATTTGTGATTCAGCTAAGCAAATGAATAACAGTATCTAGCTTTATATTAAGATGGTGACAAACTTACCAGCTTAAAGACTAGAGGGAATTTTATTTTTCTAGGTTGTAGTATTAGCCTTAAGCAATAAATAAGGATACATATTCTAAAATATGACTGCTTAGATTTGCTCTTAGTTGTGAGAACTTCTACTATCTTCATTTTTTATATAATCATTTTTCAGGATACTGCTTAATATATGTGGTGAATATCTGAGTCAATGTAGATATGCACATCATGGGCACATGAAATATTAGTGACAAAGTCATTCTTTAACTAATGAATTTTGCTGAAATTTTTGCCTGACAGTCCTTATTTATACTACAGTCTAGCAAAGGCAGTATCTATTGGCACAGCATTTAATATTTAAGTGTTTACCTTTTATTGCTTGATATATCATCTTGCTCTGCAGAGAACAACAGTCCTGGTTGTTCGTCTAGCTGAATAGCCACTACGTGCCGGAGATTGGTTCTGTCTACCTGGTAGCAAGATGTTTGAATGAGTTAGTAAAACAGGAATGTAATTCAAAGTGAGATTTTGTTGTTTTCATTTGATGCTGGTTGTTCTAGTGATAATGATGTGGGGTAAGTCCCAGATAGTAAAGTCAAGTTCCTTAAAGGAACTTGTTCCTCCCTTGATATTTTTTCAGTGTTCTCAATGACACTTATCAATCCAGTGAGCACAAAATGAAGAAAACATAACAAAAATTAATTTGCCAAATGTGTCACATCTTCCTTATTTGCTTTTGGATTTGGGGAGTTTTCAAGCACTCTATGATTCTTTACCCCATGTTGTTTGTATTTCCTTATAGCTATGGCTAGTTCAACCTCACCAGTATTTTTAATCTTGCCTTATCCCAAGGACAGATCTTAAGTTGAACAGGAGCAATTTTAAGAACTCAGAGTACTTAGTAAGCATAAAATAATAATATGACGTACTGAACAAGAATTATGCTGAAGGCTTTGTATATTCTCAGTTAATGCTAACATCACCCATACAAATTGTATATCATTCATCCAAGTGCACACAAGAATGGATGATTCCTTAACTATTCATAATGTGCAGTTGAGAACATTGAAAAGACATTAAGGCACAACTAATCTTATGAGACAAATTTAGCATTTGCAATCACCCAGTAGGTAAAGGATTTTAAGACAGTGATGAAAACAGGAATATATTTCAAATAAAAACATATGAGGATGGAAGGGTATAGCATAATCTGTGACATATATGTATATATGTTTGTAAATACATATACGTACTCACATATATATATATATCTCAAAATGTATTTTTAAGAACAGTGAAAAAGATGCAAAGACTACATGCCAAATCATTAACCTTGAGTAGCAGAATACTAGGAGTAAGGGGAAAGATACATTTTCAAATATTACTTCATAGATTTAACTTTTTATCAAAAAAGATATTATAAGTTTGTAATTTGGAAGAAAGGTTTATTTCCTAGGTGACAAATCAATCTTGATTTGCCAGAAGACAAACCTTGACCATAAAATGATAGACTCATACCTTTCCCAATATTTTACAATTAAGAATAATGATCCACTGCTCATTCAGAGAAAAACTCCCTTTCATGATAAATGACAGTGTAAAAGAAAACTTGAAGAAAAATCACAATTCATTTTTTATATTATTTTAAAACATTTGTTTGAAAGGCTAATGCATAAATAAAATATGTACTTTTTATTCTGTTCATTGTGCACTTAACATTTATGTATTTTATAGTTCCTCTATCTGTACATAAGTCATAGAGTTTATTGTTAATGGTTTTTTCTTTGCTATCCTCATAAACGTAATTGCCTGTAGCTTAGCACCCATGAGTAACCTAGCAACAAGTCAGCTCTCCAGCAAGTAAGAAATGAATGCAAACAAAGTGTTAACGGAAAAAGCATTCAGTTTAAGAATACTGGCGTATGTATGTTATTAAAAATCAAGATGCAACATTCTAATTTTGATAAAACACATAACAATAGGTATTGATTTTATATTAAACAACAGTTTTTGCCTCTTTCATTCATAAAAAAATGGAGTCTACCTCAAACTGCACTATTAACTAGGAAACTGAATATTCATATTTTCCCTGGCAGCCTGTTCATTACAGATTACATGAGAAAAGTGTTTTGGCTTGCTTTTATTATATAGTACATGAGTTTACTAGATTAAATTTCACTAATACACCTTCCTGACAGTGATGCATTGCTCATTTCTTAAATAGTTTTAGAATAATGTTTTTTTCAAGGGGATGTGCTTACGGTACTGTACTTTTGAGGTGGTCGGCTTTCAGGAATACCATGAAGAATTCCACTTTGTGTTTCACATTTCAAGACTTTGATACATTTAATATTAGTTTCTTTTGGTGAAAGTTAACTTCTATATTTGCTGAATAATTGCACTTAGAAAATATATCTCCTGTTTTAGAAGTTTAAGTTCATAAAGGAAGAATATTGATTATTAGGGAAAGCTACAATTTTATAAGATGATAATTTATGTAATAAATAGACCAAGATTCGGAGGGAAACACATACTGGCAAATACCTTTCACTAAATAGCAAGGCTTCTACTTTATGCCAGGACAAAATTACTTGGCCCTTATCAATTTGTTAGGTAGTTCACTAAATTCCAGGAAATCTCAGAGCCCTATAGAAAGAAGATTGAGGTAAAGGACAGCAGGATGAGATGTAGCCTGAACATATGATTGTGCATATAAAATGGATGCATCGAGTTGGAAAACTAGAAAGCATCTGCTCCCTGGTGGAGATACATATTTTTTCCAAATGCCCTGAGTGTATATTAACTTTTAAACTTTTACCTTCAATGACTCTGAATTTTTTCTCTAATCACAATTAGGATGTGAACTCAACTCTGACTTCTTTCTCTGTCCTCCCAGAGGCCCCATCACCAGGGAAGGTAGGGGATAAAAATCATGAGACCCTTAAAGAGAGGGCTAAACACACTTAAGATGATAATTATATTTCTTCTATAGGTGAAAAACTTGGTTACTTATGTGATTTAGATTAAACTGAGTCACTGTAAATAAATGAAGAAATAATATTCTTCACATGGTAAAGTCATCAAAAGATACCTTAGCTACAGTTGGATAGAATGACTTTATGGAATTTATACCCAAAATGTCATGATAGATTAACATGGTTTATCTGTAAAGATGCTACATATCATAGCTGGAGTCACTAGTCAACTTCAGGAAGATGGCTTCTTTAATGTGGTATATGCACATTAACTTCCCCTTGCACCATAAATGTCCCAATGGAGTCATACTGTTGAAAAAGTTCACTTTGGGAGGTTGACGTCCTGGAGGATAGGAATAATCAGCTTTTATCCAGCATTTGCTATAGTACATTACATATTATAAGCTTGCAACACATGATTAATCTTTTTTAAATTAGCATTAGAGGGTGTGTCTGAAAGATCCATAACAATCACTGCAATTTTATTAAAATAACCTAACCTATATAATAAATGTTACCAGAAAAATTCAAACACTTAAAATACTGTATGCCCTTGTGGAGAAAATGTTTAAAACTCTATTATAGACATACATTAATTACCAGAAAACTATTGTTAAATTGTAAAATTTATCTAAAAGGAACTGTACTTGTTATTGCAGGTTTGGTTACAAAAGTACGGCTACCTTCCACCGACTGACCCCAGAATGTCAGTGCTGCGCTCTGCAGAGACCATGCAGTCCGCCCTAGCTGCCATGCAGCAGTTCTATGGCATTAACATGACAGGAAAAGTGGACAGAAACACAATTGAGTAAGTAATGGCACTTACACTCCATTCTTTTTGGTCCTTGAGCCAAACTAAGTAGTCTGGAAAACTTTATCTAAACTCCACCAACCATTACTCCATTACACCAAATGGAGTAATTTGTCTCATGAACTTTCTTTGAAATTATATAACCTAATTTAGCCCCACTCCTCCAAGATTTCATTAGATATTTAAAGCTCAATGTCAAGTTTGCCCACCTGATTTTAGCAACATATTTTCAAAGTAGTAAAGAAAATATGAATGAGAGTTGAAGTAGGTGTACAGTTGAAGCCACTACAAGAAGAGTGACCATGAGAAACAGAGATGGGTTGTGTGCTGATGAGACTGGATAAAGAAAATGTGGCACATATACACCATGGAATACTATGTAGCCATAAGAAACAACAAGTTCATGTCCTTTGCAGGGACACAGATAAAGCTGAAAACCATCATTCTCAGCAAACTGACACAACAGAAAACCAAACACCACATGCTCTCACTCATAAGTGGGTGTTGAACAATAAGAACACATGGACACAGGAAGGGGAACATCACACACTGGGGCCTGTTGGGGGAGGGGGACTAGTGGAGGGATAGCAGGGGTTGGGGGGATTAGGGAGGGATAACATTAGGAGAAATACCTAATGCAGATGAGAGGGTGATGGATGCAGCGAACCAACATGGCATGTGTATACCTATGTAACAAACCTGCGCGATCTGCACATGTACCCCAGAACTTAAAGAATAATTTAAAAAAAGAAAGAAAAATAAAGAATCCTTGATACTCACAAAATTTACCTATTTTTTCTTACTTAGTTTGATCATGGTACATCAGCCTTCCACAGTAAGAAGGGCAATGATGCATTTTTCTCTCTGCTTTCTCAAATAAAGACACTAAATGTCAAAGGCTAAGTGAACTGCAGAGTAGTTACAGAACCTGTCCTTTGATATTTGATCTGGGGAACTTGCCCTGCTATATATCTTGAGAAAAGACATACTGTTTTTCTTTTGAAACCTTAAATACTTGGATTATCTGGACTCAGACATACTTAATTAATTCTGACATATCAAACTAATTTAATACATAATTTTGAAATTATATTTTGCCTTCTAATGTTTGCAGCATGATGTCAGTCATAATATTTTTATTTCATCAAGGCAGGGGAACCTTTATAAATAATAAAGGCTTTGAGATTAAACTTCAAAGCAGTTAGAAAATATAAATACATTACCTCCCCTAGCACTTTTGAGAGATGCATAAATATTAACTTTGATCTACATCTTGGAAAACAGAATCAAGAGGAAAAAGAATGTATTCTGCCACTATTAAAAACTTGTTGTAAATATTGGGAATAGAGTTTTGATATTTTGGACCTGCTGCCCTCTAATCACTGCAATTCTCTCTAAATAGTATAATATCATTTTAAGTCATAATATGCCCCTTGTCTTAAATAAATATAGTTTTAAGTTAATCAAAAGCCTCCAGCAAGTCCTGTGTTTTACGTACTATACCAAATTCCATTTAAATTGTACTCCTCATCCCAGAATTTTGCAAAGTGCTGTGGACAGCATTCTTGTTCGTAATAGAGAGCTGTTAGCTTCTGATTCATTTCTTGGAAAATATGACACAATTCATAAAAATACAAATAAATTGAGGACTTGGGAAACAAATTAGCTTACTTTGTTTGAATGTCTAACTTGACTAGTGCCAGAATAATAAGGAAGTTTGTGATATTTATTACTAGTTATTAAATTTAAGAAAGTGAAGCCCTAGAAAAGTTGTGTCTACCTTTCTGCCAGGTTTGTGAGCTGTTGGTCATTGGAAGGACTTGGGATGGAAAGGTTTAGTTTCCCGAAAGTGGCTGAAGAAAGGTTTTTGTCAGGAGGTAATGGAACCGTAATGTGCACAGGATTTATTTGGGCCCTTCATGTGGAAAGGTGTCTGAGCAGTTTACTGTTCTCTGGCAGGAGGATGTAAAAAATGTGAAGGCGTAGAGAAGGACACTGGCCTTTTTTTGGGCACAGAGTGGCTCAGATTCCAGACCAGTAAAAATGATCGTGTCACTGTGTGGGAGTTAAAGCAGAATCTCTGTGATATAGCATTATAGAGATAAGATCAACTATATAGGCAGCCCATAATTTAAAATCAAAGGGATTTTTTTTTTTTTTTTTGCTTGTTTGTTTTGGGGTTTGGAGCTGTTTTGTTTTTGTTTTTGTTTGAACAAAGCCTTGTTCTATTTCAGGCTTGGATTTTCTCGGTGTCTTTTTAGGAATTGGCAGTGCATCTTTCTCTTCAAACAGTGTTTCACCTGGCAGTTATTTCTAGGTGAAACCGCGAAAGCCTTGTTAATTCCTCCTTATCTTCCGTTGCTAGCCTGCCGTGTCTCCTCTGCTCACTTGTCTGCTTGGATACTTCATTCACATTGTCACTTCAAGTAGAAACCCTCTGGCTTCATTTGCTTCCTGCCTGTTTCTTTTCTACTGTTGCACTTTTAATCTTAAGGTATTATTGCTCAAGTTACTCAGCTGAAATCGTGTACTGTTTTTGGAAGCATAATCTCCATCATCGTGCTATTAAAGCAATCATCTGTGCTTTTATAATTTTGAATTTGTGGCAACAATCCATGCTGAAATCACACTGTTATATTGCAGTCAAATTATAAGGTATGAATTTTTATCTGACACTTATTACATAAAATATGAACTATAGTTATAGATCTAAATTATTCCTCAGTGTTAATATAATATCTTAACCATTTTCAGTGCTTTAAACTGTTATATAATTTTAGACTCTTATCAAGATCAATTGTTTTTAAATTAAATAATTATATCCTCCTTTGGCAGATAGACATGTGATGTGTTGAATTTGTAATTATTGGGTAATTTAAAATAATGATGACAATTGCAGTAATCCGTATATTAAACTGAATAAATTAACCATTTTCAAGCAATAAATTAAGGTATGATCTTAAATGGAATATTATATTGCTTTGATATTAACTAACAAAGGTGTTAGAGATCATAATACTTATTCCCTCCCACAGAATGAGTTCATCAGTGATTCTTTTATAGATGCATAATGAATTTTTATAAGCAATTTCCCTTAAATTTCTTAATGAATGGAGCAATCTATATTATACATAAACTGTATCTATTTAGCAAGGAAACAAAAAAATAGCAAGGTAATAAAGAAAATGAGCCTGTTATGTTTTATAATTTTAATAGCAATTTTTTTCATATTAGTTTATCTTTTTTATGTACACAGTGGTATGCACTCAAGTGTCCTTGGGGAATATTTCTTTTTTAACTTTCTAAAATTATTATGGATATATAATATATGTATAGGGTACATATTATGTTTGATACAGGCATATAGTACATAAAATCAAATTAGGGTAGTTGGATATCTATCACCACAAGTATTTGCCATTTATTTGTATTAGGGTCATTCCAAACCTACTCTTTTAGTTTTAAATATACAATAAATTGTTTTTAACTGTAGTCACACTATTGTGCTATTTACTGCTATATCTTATACATTCTACCTAACTATATTTTGTTCCCATTAACTGCCCCTTCTTTATTATACCTGCCTTCCTACTATCCTTCCCAGACTCAACATATATGAGAACATGCAATGCAATATTTGTCTTTTTGTGCCTGGCTTATTTCACTTAATATAATGTTTTCCAATTCTATCCATGTTGCTGCAAATCCAATGAAAGGATTTTAGTTTTTATGGCTGAATAATATTCCATTGTTTATACATACCATGTTTTCTTTATCCATTCTCCCATTGACAGACACTTCATATGATTCCATACCTTAGCTATTGTGAAAAGTGCTGCAATAAACAAGGGAGTGTAGATATCTTTTCAATATACTGATACCCTTTCCTTTGGATATATGCCCAGCAGTGGGATTGTTAGATCATATGATAGTTCTATTTTTAGTTTTTTAGGGAACCTCCATACTGTTCTCCATAGTTGTTATACTAATTTGTATTTCCATAAGTAGTGTATAAGGATTTTCCTTTCTTTAGACCCTCATCAGCATTCATTATTGCCTGTCGTTTTGATAAAAGCTTGTTTAACTGGGGTAGGAAGATATCTCACTTTATAGAAATTTAACTTAATTAAAATTTATTTAAGACTGAATAAGTAGTTTTTTCAAGTCATTTCAATGAAACTATAGTGATATTTGAATTCTTAATTTGATAAATAAAATGCTTATTTAGATATACCAAGAACTTCAACATTTTTGGCTTATCAATATGTTTTATGATTCTTATTCTTTTAATGGCCAAGAGAACACTGTCTATCTTCTTTTTCAATTTGGATATAAAATATATATTCTTGAGCAACTTATGTTCTTTTTTTTATTTCTGAAAAATACTCATGGCATTAAAACACTATCACATTATAGGATGGGTCAGTCCTCATTTTGGTGGCAGCAGAAGGAAGGTTGATAGCTAGTAAGCAGGGGACCTTAGATTCCTATTCTGAAAGGTAAAAAGTTGAAAGAATTGGTGCTGACACTAACTGAACTTTGTTCACATTGAAATCATGGTGGCTTAATACACTCTTGTTCTTGGTCAGGTATTTAGGTACTTTAACTTTGCCATTTCAATCTGTGTGTCTATGCAGGCAGTTAATGAGTCTGTAGAAAAAAGAAACTCTGGACTAGAGTGAGCTGTCAGCTGCAACATTTTTAGCCCTAAGTTAATTTACTTTTAAAAATCTTCCCATGGCAACTGGATTTGACTCTATGAATATAAACAAAATCTAAGGATTTTTAAAAAGTAATTAAAATAAGCATATTTAAAAATTTCTGGAAGGATATTTAGGGACTACTATAAATAGCAAATATTACTTGTACTTTTATTTAAAACTTGAAAAAGTATGCAGAATGAAAACTTATTTAACATATTATTCTGGTGAATATTGTTCTTAGAACACTTACTGATAAAGTACAACATATATATTTGGCAGTCGTTTTCTTTTTTCTTGGTAAAGGTAGGAGTATGTACACAGAGCCACTGTGTGGCAGAGCTCTAGCTGCAAGGGATGGTGTTTACTTGGTATTTTGTTGAAGCACTGCCTTCTAGCAGCACCACTACGGGATACCTGGTACACGGACTATAACCTAAGGACACCTCTCAGAGTTATGTAGTCAGTGGTCTTCTGTGTTTGACATAAATGCCCATCTTATTAAATATTTTTTAAAAATATGTTTTACTGAAGCTAATAGACACTTTCAGATAGCGTGTGTGTGTGTGTGTGTGTGTGTGTGTTCGTACAGCAAACTGTTTAGAAGCTTCTGGCTACTTTATTTACATAAAACAGGGGACAGTGAAGCTGCTTATTTACATTTCTAATATCAAAGTACCAAAAAGATCCCTGTTTTAAATAACATACATATAGGTCAAAGGGAGGTGAAGCACACTGATATTTGTATGCTGCTGCTGCTGTTGCTGCTTGTATCACTACTACCGCAGTACAACTATTTCCTGATATTTGTAAAATAGTTATTAGAATTGGAATTGTAAGTTAATAATAGTAGTTACTGTCTGCTAGACACTATTTTAAGTGTTTAAAATGATTTAAATAATTTATTCTTCACAATAACCCAGTAAGAAAGGTAATATTATCATCTCCTTTTTATAGATGTGGAAACTGAAGCATAAAAAGAAACAGTAACCTGACAATTATTGTAGAGCTAGTGAGTCAGTGAGTGGAGCCAGCGTGGTAACTCTGCAGCTTGGCACCAGGATCTCTGCTTTCAATTTTTATACTCCTCTCAGGAACACTGATTCTAGACATTTTTTTTCTTTTTTAAATTGAGTTAATTTAAATGAAGTCATTAATGATTTTCCCACCTAATTTTAAAATTCTCTAGTTTCTTGAAAATTAAATCAGTGTTAAAAATCAGTACTATATTTATGAAAACTGAAGCCATGCCATTATTTACACCTTGATAATTACAAAATGCCTTTTACTGTTAACTGCCTACCCCATGCTGCAGTGCTCCTTCCCCATGTCTTTATCTGCTTTAGGATGTCAACTTAAAAATTTCTCACAAATGAGTCAGTCAAGAAAAAGAAAAAGCACGGTCATATGATTTGTGTGTTGACACACTGAAAAAGTAACTATGTTTAACCAGTGACACTGTCACAAAAAAGTACTTCCTGAAATAGTGTGCTATTGAAAGCTTTTTAAAAAAAGGTGGCAACTAGATTTCGCCAAGTTGCCAGTTGGTAATAAGCAAATATATATATACTACACTTATATGTTAACTTTATATGTAGATATTCGTAGTTATAATCCTGCTTTTTGTGTTAACAGGTATTGTGGGATTTATCAAACTGAAATTTGAATGCTGCTAACGTTTTGGTGCCTAATAAATTCATATTACCTATTTGGGCAACTGGAAATGAACCTGACTCCTAGGCTGTAATTGAATAATAACATTAACATGCCAGTTTTGCATTTAATATTAGACAACATTTAATGCACTGATGAGTCCTGTTAAACACTGACCATTCTTTATGTCCATTGGGAACTTTAAAAGTTCTATAAGAAAGAAACTGCCTGCTTATTAAAATGTTTCAAGTCATATACAAAATGTTTCAAGTGATATGCAAAAGCCTGAAGATCCATTTAGCTTAGATTCTGTGTCATGTTCAGTAGTGTGATGTGCTTTGAATGTATTTATGAAATTTTACATACTTTGAGAAGATAACACCCACTAATATGTCTGTGCCAGCATATTTGGATACAAATATTGGTGAAGCTAACATAAATTATTCTCAACTTGACCAATCTTCATTCAGAGTTACTTTCATTAAATCATTAGTTAATATTAAATTGTATGTGTTATGCATATTTCTTAGGTGTAAATCATCTACTTCATGATTTTGCTTTATATAAGTGTCCATGTAATATCTCTACAATAATCATTTGTTCAAGGCACAGAGTTGGAAAAAGTTATGAAGTCCAGGAAATATGTCGGGTTGTCGAAATGATCAGTATATGCCACAAGACATATAGATTTGGTTCATTTGCTTCATGTTTCTTATTGGCAACTTCACTAGGCACTGACCACATGCTGGGCTCTCTACCCTCGCTCACAGGTCAGTGGTTGATAGAGACAGACACATACAAATCAGGATACACATAAGACATGCTGTATTGGGGTGGTAAACCATATCTATATGACTTGAATATTAATAATAATTAGGATTCTCAGGGTAAACAAGGTGTAAAATGTATTCCAGACAGAGGTCATTGCATACAAGGGCAGAAGAGGCTTGGTTCTGTAGAAACTCTAGTGGATTTTGAAAAGGAGGAGGACAGGAAACACCCTTGCTAAATAGATCTGAATAAGATTCTTTCTTTTTTTTAATTTTTAAATATTGTTTTTTTATTTTTATTTCCATTTATTTTATTGCATTTTATGTTTTGGGGTACATGTGAAGAACATGCAAGATTGTTGCATAGGTACACACGTGGCAGTGTGATTTGCTGCCTTCCTCCCCATCACCTACATCTGGCATCTCTCCCCTT
>NW_016107698.1:1024175-1028786 GCF_001604975.1 Cebus imitator
TGGGGATAGCATTGAATCTGTAAATTACTTTGGGCAGTATGGCCATTTTCACGATATTGATTCTTCCTAACCATGAACATGGAATGTTTCTCCATCTGTTTGTGTCCTCTCTTATTTTGTTGAGCAGTGGCTTGTAGTTCTCCTTGATTCTTTCTACAAAGGCACTTCATGCTCAGAACATGTAGAGAGCACACCTTTGCTTTGGAAAAATGTGTTTGTTAGTCATAAAAATGAACAAAGTGTTGAGAGTGAAAAGACATTTTGAGGGTAGAAGAAACTAGACTGTGATTGACTGGATGTGAGGAGAGAGTAGCGGAAGATTGTACCTGGATATCTGATATGGGCTTTAGAAGATGTTAAGGCTTTCAGCTGAGATGAGGCGTCAGTTAAATTGGTGCAAGTTTGGAGTAGGAATATCATGATTTTCTTTGTATTACATATAACATTAGAGATGATGACAGGATATCTAGATGGAGGTGTGAGAGTACTTACCCCATTATATTGTACTTTTTATATTGTGCATGTCTTACCTGTGTGTTATGAGCTCAGTAAGGAAGAGGCTCTTTCTTTCTTCATTTTTTAATCTATACTTTCTTTTAATATCTTAGCATTTTGTAAAAGCTCAAAAATATTGTAGGGTGAACAAATCAGGATGAGATAGGTAAATGAACAAATAGTTGGAATATAAGCAAACAACTATATGAAGTGGGCAAAAGCCCAAGACTTATATAAGGGATTCAGCAGAGATATCTTTTAGCATAGGAACCTAATATTCCTCCGTAAAATATCTATTCTTTGGAAGATGCACACTTCACAAAGAAAACTTCTACTGGCCCCAACAAAAGCAAGACATTACTGCCTTCATTTTTCAATTTTATACATACTAAAGTAATTTGAGAGACTATACCCTCATTGAAAATACATTTTATTTTGATAATAGTTAATTCTATTGTTTCAAATTTTATCCAGCTATCCATTTCAATTTTATTTCACAGATGGCTGACTTAAGTGTTTTTCTTAGCTAAATGTGAAGGTAACCATATCCCACATTAAGTAAACATACTCATATTTCAGAATTACATATTGTTTGTCCTCCCAGTACTTTCAATGAGATAAGTAAAGATAAGTCCCTACCTTAGGAATAACTTTTTGAGAATATAATTAATACGTATATATAAAAGCAATTTAAATCATCATAGACATGCCATTAATAATTATTAGTTAAATCAGTATCTAGATCTTAAACTATACAATAAAAATAACCATATCTATCTAGTCAATTAATATTTACTTGATATTTCTTCTATGCTAGGAGTTGTACAAGATGCTTAGAATACCAAATTCTTTCTAAGTGTTTTACAGTGTACTGAAACATCTCTCAAATTCAGTGTGTTTAGGCATGACCTGGAAGTGTTAGTTAAAGATGGGAGGCCTCCGGTCTCACCTCCAGAGAACTTAGTTCTATAGGGCTGGGTAGACTCTTAGAATTTTGCACTTATAAGATGTCATTTTTAGTTCGGGGGCTTTAATAAAGGGAAAGAATTATTTTCTGAAGTAACTCTACAATGCATTTCAGCTAGGAAATTTGTTAAATCTGGTAACCGCTTGGTCTACATTGCTGGGGTCATAATAAGAAAGCAGAATCTTTTAATGTTTACTGGAAAAGTGCCACCTTTCTTAAGAAGTAAAAGTTGTTCTTTCACTGTTGCAGGTAGTTATTGTTATGTTTGTAAAAGTAGGTTATTGGATTTTGTTGCATAACATGTAAATTACTTCACGTGTATATTACTTAACATGTAAATGATTTAGTCATTTCTATGACCATTCCTTTTCCATTTAAAAAGTATAGAAATTATAAGGTAAATACTCCAAAAATTATTTTTTTTTAATTTCTACTTTCTGAACCATGTAGCACTATGAATATTTGGCCTTACCTTTGTAGTCATTAAAATAAATGGTTAATAAACAGTAAAGTCACTTTATAAGGCACTAAAAAAAAGTACCCCAAATCATGAAAATCTGTCTACCTAGGTAAGATATAAGAATAAATAGAAAATGTGACAGTGGTCCAGTGAGGCTCTCTAGAAGAGTAATTAGACTATTCTATCTGTGTATGTATTAAGATTCAAAAATTAAAAGCAGCATTTCCTTTTCTAATTTAAATATGTTAAACCTTAGTGCAAAACCTCATATTCAGAAAAATATTTTTTAAGCCTTGAATTTTGTTATTACCAAATATTCAAAGCAAGTGGCTGCTACTTGGAAATGAAATAATGATCAAATGTAAAGAAGAAAAGGTGGAGAAATGAACATGTTATTTGAATAGTTGACTGCTATGTAAGTTAGAACAGAGTAACATATACCCTTTTGAATCCTGGGATTTAAATTCAGGTAATAGGTTAGGAAAATTTTTGAATCTTAAAGGTAGAGTACTCTGTAGTGGCATTTTGTAAGTAACACTAGGAATGAAAAACTTGCCCAAGATTATATATCTTGTTAACAGTAAATTTTTAGAAGATTTAGAGTACCTCTGTCTACAGTTATCTCAAAATAAATTAGAAGAAAATTATCTAAAGGATCCGAATACTAAACCAGTGATTCTTGATAATTAAGGAAAAACTATGCTCTCTACTTACATTCAAAGTACAAGACAATTGAGTGTTCTCTTTATTTTGTAGTTTGCTGTTTTCATCATCACTGCCTTGGATGAACCTCTTAATTGATTACCTTTTCAATTTAATGATTAGGGTTGTTAGTAAATAACTGGACATACTGCTTCTTTTTTGCAGCTGGATGAAGAAGCCCCGATGTGGTGTACCTGACCAGACAAGAGGTAGCTCCAAATTTCATATTCGTCGAAAGCGATATGCATTAACAGGACAGAAGTGGCAGCACAAGCACATCACTTACAGGTATAAGAACTCATGACTAATCTCCCCTTTTCCCCATTTTTCCTTACTATTTGCTTTGATACATAGTTTAGTATCTTCTGCACATTGACTACATGTTTATATAGAGAGATGTAAGTTAATGTAAGAGACTTAAAATTACAATTGAGAGGAGAGTAATTGTTCATTAGCTACCACATAGATAGTCTTTGAAACACTTGGGCTCTTTTGTAAACTATTCCAGCTTCTTGAATAAGTGACAATATTATGAGTGACTTTAAGATGAATGTTCTAACATATTACAGTCTTTGACAAATATTTATAATCTCTAAAATAATCAAATAATAAAATATATAAATAACTGCCATTTAAACAAAATGTTGAATTTATCAATCAGTGTTTAATATCAGTCTAACCATTTTGCTTTTAATCTTCTTCTTAATTATGCAAGTGGTTTTATCTTCAATAACAGAAGGTGTTTTCCAACCTAGAGTGACAATTGTTACTAATAGATCATCACATTTATTCATTTTTTAATTGAACAACTGCTTATTGAGTCCCAGTATGAGCAAAGAACAATGCTAGGGCCTGGAGATGTAGCAACAAATAATACATGAGGATCCTATTTGTCCTTATGGAATTTACAGTCATCAGAAGTTGAACAGTCATGTAAGTGTGACGCTTGTTATAAAAAGTAAGGACAGGATGCAAGAGAAATGTAAACCAGGTGATCCAACCCATTCTAGAATACGAGATGAGATCACCCTAAAGAAATAACTTTTCAACTAAAACACATAGGAAGAGAAAGAACTTGTTAAACCAATGGGCAGGAGAAGAGGAAAGGTACTTTGGTGAGAGGGTAGAATATCAGGAATCATCTCTTTCAGATTATATGAATAAAAAAGATAATTTTATAATCTTTATTCTTCATTTAAATAACCCTTTGTATATGATTAAAGATAAAATTAAAGCCTCGATATATTGGTTTTCTACCAATATAACTGGAACATGTCACTTGAACTTATTTTGGTTATTTTGGAAACACCTTTTTTCTTTTTTTGGAGACAGAGTCTCACTTCATCACCCAGATTGGAGTACAGTGGCCCAATTTCAGCTTACTGCAACTTCCACTTCCCAGATTCAAGCGATTCTCCTGCCTCAGCCTCCCTAGTAGCTGGGATTACAGGCATGCACCACCATGCCTGGCCAACTTTTGTATTTTTAGTAGACACAGGATTTCCCCATATTAGCCAGGCTGGTATCAAAGTCCTAACCTCAAATGATCTGTCCTCCTCAGCCTCCCAAAGTGCTGAGATCACAGGCATGAGCTACCGCGCCTGGTCTGGGAACACATTTTTTATCTTATTTTATATTCTTATGCTAGCTTCTCATACAACATGCTCCTAGATTATTGTCTTATGCTACTTACTTTAATTATTTCTGCAGATAAGAAAAATGAAAGATGAAGCAGCTTTAGGTCAAGCCCATGAAGGTGGTAGTCACCATCATTTAAATTTGCTCACAAGATTTTTTTACTTCACGTATGTTTTATCATCTCTATGATCTACATTTCTAAAACAGATTTAAGGAAATATTATACCAATAAGTTCACATGGAATACATTTGATATTTTCCCAATAACTATAATATTTATGTATCCTGTCTAGTGACCTTTTTACTGTAAGTGAAATTAGTGGTGACATAGTGCTTTCTGAGAGGAAAA
>NW_016107698.1:1029219-1037010 GCF_001604975.1 Cebus imitator
GGGGTTTCACCATGTTGACCAGGGTGGTCTCGATTTCTTGACCTCGTGATCCACCCGCCTCGGCTCCCACAGTGCTGGGATTACAGGCTTGAGCCACCGCGCCTGGCCGAGATAGGGTTTTATCATCATGTTTCCCAGCCTGGTCTCGAACTTCTGGGCTTAAGTGATCCTCCTGATTCAGCCTCCCAAAGTATGGAGATTATAGGAGTGAGTCACCACACTCAGCTCAGGGATACATCTTGAAAAGCATCTGTAGACTTTGATGAAGAATAATAGATTATTTTTCTGGTCACATGGTAGAGTAGAAAGCCTAAAATATACTGTCAGTTAGGGTAAAACTTGGATGAGTTATATTAGATTTTTAAAACTAAAACATACCTTAAAAGCATTGTTGAGCTGAAACAAAGGGAAGAAACCTAAAAACCAGAAGTAGAGGGAAATTAAGAAATTTAGGAGGCATATGAGCATGTAGGTCAAGTAGAGAGATGTTGAACTTCTGTCTTAGCAGAAATATAGAGTATTAAATGAGAAAATTCATCTGATTAATAGATACAGAAAAGTGGCCAAGGAAATTTACCATCTATTTTTGATAAGTAGGAATCAAAGCAAAGGAGTACATTTTGTTACACAGGAAAATGGCATCTATGAAAACAAATACTACATTTTTGTTATATAGTTCACATATAATTAATGTAAAATGTTGGAAAAATCTTTAAGGAAAAACAAATGTCTGCTACCTCTCCTCTATTCAGAAACTACTTATAGAGGTAAAGAAAGAAAAGGAAATAAAAGATATAAGATTTGAAAAGATTTTTATATCAAATTTGATTTGTTTATTGTTAGCATATAGAAAAGCAATTGACTTTTGTATATTAACCTTGTATCCTGAAACTTTACTATAATTGCTTATTGGTCTAGAATATTTTTTGTTGCTAATTCTTTGTACTTTAGAAGTAGAGGATGATGTAATCTGTAAACAGACAGTTGTATATACTTTTTCTTCCTAATCTGCCTCTTTTCTTTTCTTTTTTTGTTGCATTACATTAGCTAGTGTTTCCAGTATAGTGTTGAATACGAGTGGTAAGAATGGACCTCAATGGCTTTTCTGATCTTAAGAGAAATAAGAATAGTTCTTCAACCTCAAGTGTGTTCTAAACTGTAGATTATTTATTAGATGTTGTTCATCAAGTAGAGGAAGTCCCCCTCTATTCCTAGTTTGCTAAATGTATATTTTATGAATGGGTGTTGGATTTTGATAAATTCTTTTTCTGCATGTGTTGATATGATGATACGAATTTTCTTCTTTTGCCTTTTGATGTGAAATATTACATTGATAGAATTTCAAATCTTGAATCAGCCTTGCATAGGTGGCATAAATCTAAATTTGACATAATGTACAATTCTTTCTATAGATTGTTGTACTTGGTTTGCAGACTTTTTTGAGGATTTTTACATCTGTGTTCATGAATCTTATTGATCCATAGTTCTTATTTTTTATAGTATCTTTATCTGATTTTGATATCAAATAGAGGGATATTGGAAGTCTCCCACTATAATAGTATTTTATGCATTTTTCTCTTGCAGTTCTATCAATTTTTGTAACATATATTTTTTTGCTATGTTGTTAGGTCCTTGCACATTATGTTTTGTCATATCTTCTTGGAAAGTTGAGACCTTTATCATTGTGTAATGACTTTTTATTCCAGATAATTTTCATTGCTATGAAATATGCTTTATCTTAAATTAATATGGATAACCTAGTTTTTTTTTAATGTGTGTAAAGATAATATATCTTTCTCTATACCTTTGCTTTTAATTTATCTATGTTCTCATATTTAAGGCAGGTTTCTTGCAGGAAATATCTAGTGGGACTTGCTTTTTGCTTTTGTTTCATTTTGCTTTTTTGAAATCTATGCGATTTTTATTGGCATATTTAATATTGACTTTTTTTTTTTTTTTTTTNGACACGATTTTACTGGTTGCCTAGGCTGGAGTGCAATGGTGTGATCTCAGCTTACTGCAACCTCCACCTCCCGGATTCGAGTGATTCGCCTACCTCAGCCTCCCGAGTAGCTGGTATTACAGGCATGCACCATCGTGCCCAGTAAATTTTGTATTTTTAGTAGAGACTGGGTTTCTCCACATTGGTCAGGCTGGTCTCAAACTCCCAACGTCAGGTGATCCGCCTGTCTCGGGTTCCCAAATTGCTGAGGTTATAGGAATGAGCCACCCCCCAGCCTAGTATTCAAATTTAAAGTGACTATTGATGTAGTTGGATTAATACCTATAATAGTTGTAATTGTTTGCTATTGCTATTTTTTTTTTTATGTTTGTTTTTATCTTCCCCTCTTTCAGTGCCTTCTCTGGTTTTGGTTGACCATTTTACATGTTTTCATTTTCTCTTAGCATGTCAATTATCCTCCTTTTTATAGTTATTTTAGTGGTGACCCTGGGGCTTGCAATATATATGTGCAAGTAATCTAAGTCTGCTTTCACATAACACTATACTACTTCACAGGTATTACGGGTATGTCATAACAGTTTCCAATTTAATTCTTATAATATTCTCATCATTCATTTTATTTATCCATGTGCTATAATAACCCAGTACATTATTTCTGTTATTATTTTGAGCAGCTATTGTTAGATCAATTAAAAATAAGAATAATAAAATATTTTATTTTACCTTTGTTTATTTCTTCCCTGGTAATCTTTTTTAAAGAGATAGGCATTTCTGATGAATGTCATTTTTCTTCTTTCTGAAGAAATTCTCTTACATTTGTTTTTTTGCAAGGTAATTTTATGGACAAGAAGTGTTTTTAGTTTTTATTTGTCTGAGAAGTCATTTTTTCACTCCACATTTGACTGGATACAGAATTCTAGGTTCATGGTTTTATTATCTGAACACTTAATATTTCAAGCACCCTTCTTTTTGCTTGCATGGTTTTTGAAGAGAGCTTTAATACAATTGCTATTTTTGTTCTTCTATAGATAAGGTATTTCACCCCTCTTAGCTTCTTCCGGGGTTTTCTTTTTGTCTTTGATTTTCTTCTTTGAATGTGATATGCTGAGATACAGATTTTTTTTTTTATTTTTACTCTGTTTCATGTTTCCTGAGTTTCCCGGGTCTATGGTGTAGCTTCTGCTATTAATTTTGGGACATCCTCAGCCATTGTTACTTAAAGTTTTTCTCTCTTCTCCTTCTAGTATTTTCATTGTGTGTATTGTTTCCCCAGTTCTTGGACACTCTTTTCTCTTTCTCTCATTCTCTTTTTTTTTTTCTGCTTTAAGGCATTTACTAAAAACCCACAACTAATATTATACTGTGAGAGATTACATACAACCTATCCTATCTAATCTCTATCACAGCTCTTTCTTTAATTCAAAGTGAAATATCCAATAACAGCCAGAAATACTGAAAAAATTAAAGGGGAACATTATAAAAAATAATTTACATGAGGCTATACTCCATGATAAACTTTACATGCTTACAAATTGACACAAACTCTTTATTAGGTAAGAAAAGAAAATCAGCTTTTTACACCAAAAAAATATATTTTTTTCTCACAAGAACAAAAGTTGGAATATAGGAAATAGGTGAGGCTATGCAGAACTTCCCATATAAGGAGAGTAAGAAAAATCTTAACAATAAACAGACTCAATTTTCAATGACCTATTAATCACAGAAGAATTAAACAACTGTATAAAAATTAAATCTATCTATTGGACATTGATTTCAATTCTTATTTCAATTTGCAGTATTTCTATTCATATATCTTACAGCTCACAGATTATTTCCTTGGCCATATTTAATCTAATGATGGGCTCATCAAAGGCATTCTTCATTTCTGTTCTTTTTACTTCTAGCATTTTTTGGATTCTTCCCCAGAGTTTCCATCTTTCTGGTTATATTTTCCATGAGTTTTCTTTATGTTGTCCACTTTTTTCATTAGAACCCTTAGCCTATTGATCAGTTATTATGAATTCTCATTCTGAAACTTCCAAAATGTTGGCCATATCTGACTCTGGTTCTGTTGCTTGTTATATCTCTTCAGATTCTGTTTTCTCTTGCCTTTTGCAAAGCAAGCAACAGAACGGCTGTAATTACTTGTTGAAAGTGGGAATGTATTGGGTAATAGAAAATGAGGTAATAATCCTTTGATGTGAGCTTTTCTGTTTATCTAGTTAGGGGTTTGCATTTAATGTTGGTTTTAGCTGAATTTCTTCTAGAATTCTTTTTTTTCCTTTGTCTCCTCCTATCTTTAAATATCTCTAGAAATTCTTCGTTAAAGAGCTCTCTCCCCACCCTCCAATGCTAAGGCTGGGATGTTGGGAGTTTTTCCTTCTCTTGGCTTCAGAGGCTTTTGCTCTTTATAAACTGTGAATCTCTGCTATTAAAAAAAAAACAAACAAACAAACAAACAAGAAAACCCAACACTAGATAATTTATACAGAAAAATGGTTTAATCGTTTCACAGTTTCACATGGCTGGGGAGGCCTTACAATGATGGCAGAAGGTAAAGGAGGAGCAAAGGAACATCTTACATGGCAGCAGACAGACAGCATGTGCTCTTCATAAAAGAACCATCCTTTATAAAACCATCAGATCTCATGAGATATATACACTAACAAGAGAACAGCACAGGAAAATCTAGCCCTATGATTCAATTACTTCTCACCGTGTCCCTTCCAAGACACATGGGGATTATGGGAACTACAATTCAAGATGAGATTTGGATAGGGACACAGCCAAACCATGTCACTACCTCATAAATCTTGGGGAAAAGTAAGATAATGGATAAAATTTTAAATCCTTTAAAGTATGGTTAGTGTTTAATCAATGCCAATTATTATCTTTACTTCTTTTAATTTACCAAATTGCAGAAATTGGTTGAGAGTGCTCTGACAAGATTATTTAAAGTTAGAGAGAAAAGTATATTGCATTTGAAAGTTAATATATGTAAGGTGCTAAGAAATTGCCTGGTGTATACAAAGCATTATGTAATCATTTGCTATTCCTTTTTTCTAACTGTATTTAGAGAAAATAATAAGTAAAATCCGACATTTAAGCTCAAAAAAAAACTATTTATGGAAAGGATTGCTGAACTGTATCCTGACAATATGTAGACAGGAGTTGGAGTGGAAGTGGTGGAATCTAAGTTTTATTTGATAGAAAACTCATTATAAACCAATAGTATAATGTGACCCAGAAAAAGCTAAAATGACCAGATTGCTTTGATAAAGCAATGGTGATGCTAATTTTTCTCTTTGGTTTTTTTGGCCAAGCCTTACCCAATACACAATTTTCTCTTCTGGCCACCACACTTTTGGCTGCTTCTTGGAAAATTAATGTACTCTTCTCAAAAAGCAGTCAAAATTTAGGGGCTGGAAAGCACTCTGCACGTGGAACAACTCGGGATTAGAGCTAAGCATTCTCAACATCTTAGCAAGAGTATTTAAGGGGGAAATTTCCAGTGATTCTCAAATTGTTAAAGGCTTTCAGAAAAATCTAATGTTTAAAATGATTGGAAAGTTAAATCATACATTATATGAGTTATTTTCATTTTTGGAAGTATTTAAACCAAAAACGTTTATTCACTTAGGTTAAATTAGAGACTATTTATGCATTTATGTAATGGTTGGAAAGTTAGTTGTTGAATAAATTCCTTAATTCCAAACTGTGTTTGGTTAAACTTTTTTTCATGACAGTGATAGAAGCTTATTGAGTAATATAACTTTTATCAAATAGATCTGTATTTCCCAATTGTTGAATATTACTAAAATGGACTTAGAGTAAGTTATTTTTCTCCTAGAAATCTAAATTCCAAAATATTATTTTGTGTGATAAATGGCCAATGGGACGCGTACCTAAATTGCCAGATGAATATGAGTATTTACAATATATTAGTTATATAATAGTGCTATATTGAGTATTTTTTATTTTTTATTTTTTATTTTTCCAGAATATTAGTCCTTTAACTCCTCTGAATTTGGTGATCCTGTTGAGTTCAAAGAGAATGAAACTTGTGTATCCAGAGAATACATAACAGACTTAAGAAGCAGAACCCGCTTAAATAAGACCCAATGTAATATTTACTTAATTATCTGTCCTGCCTAGTAAGTCAGCATCTTGGGAAATAGCCAAATATTAGATGTAAGGCAAGGTTTCCTGGAGGGAGTCTATATTCACTTTCTATTTTCTGACCATTTCCCATACTTAAGAAAAAGTTGGGAAGCCCCATTAATTATACAAACATAATATAAATAAAAGTAAATTAGTGTATTTGGTATTCTCTGGATAGAATATTACAATACGTTCAGGATATGCTAATAATTTAACTATATTATATTTATTCTCTTTTATTCATAGCAATTGTCTGCTTTCCCTGTTATAGTAAATGCTATTTAACTGATAATTGTTTTTTGCAAAATATTAGTATGCCTATCCAAATAACAAATTTTTGTCTATTTAATTGAGTAAAGTGGGTTTAGCCCTGTTTATATAAAGATATTTTTGACATAATATTACGAGATATTTGTAACTTAACTAGATGCCACAGTATATACGTTTTTTTTTTCTAATATTAGAGATCAAACAGTATTCAAAACATATATTACTGTATCAAAAACTTTAAAGAGTGCTGGGAATGGTGGCTTACACCTGTAATCCCAGTACTTTGGGAGGCCGGGGTGAGTGAATCGCCTCAGCCTAGGAATTCAAGACCATCTTGGGCAACATGACAAAACTCTTGTCTCTACAAAAACATAAAAATTAGCCAGGGCTGGTGGCACGAACTATAGTCCCAGCTACTCGAGTGGCTGAGGCAGAAAGATTACTTAAGCCCAGGGAGATAGAGGATGCAGTGAGCCATGATCGTGCCACTGCACTCCAGCCTAGGTCATAGAGTGAGACTCTGTCTTAACCACAACAGCAACAATTTAAAGAGTTATAAACATTATTAATATGTAGAATTATTACTAAATGAACTTCTTTTGATCTAATAAGGCCTCATTTTTATTTCCAAATCTAAATAGTGTTCCACATTTATTATTTTTATTACATTATTTTTCTTAATTTTTCTGAACTTTTTGGACTTATAAATAGACATTGCTTTTACTATGTAAGATTGTGTAATACATGGTCATTAAAGATAAAATTTATCAATTTTAGATTAAAGTTTCATAATTTGTCAAAATGGAAGTTTGAAAGAATCAGTGAAATCATATAATGAAATGCCAGATACACTTCAAAAAATGAAATCTATCATCTGTTAAAATAAGATAAGTACGAGGGGGAGGATCCAAGATGGCCATTTAGGAACAGCTCAGGATTGCAGCTCCCAGTGAAAGCACAGAGGGTGAGTGGACGCCGCATTTTTATTGCCCACAGACTAGGAAATTCCCAGACAGAGAAGCTCCACAGGTCACCAGCGCGGCTGTTTCGGCCAGTGCGGCTGTGCCGGCGGGCACTGCTGCTTTGCCCCGCACGGCTGCTTTGCCCCGCGGGGCTGCTTTGTCGGCACCCTGGAGCAGCGGTTCTCCATACAAAATACACCGGTCCGGGTGCCCTTTTGGCTGGCGATTGGAGCCACGGGAAGTCGCCCATTCGTCTGTTTAAAAAGGGAACTGAGCAGGGAACCAGGACAGTAGATTCCAGGGCAAAAAAAAAAAAGCGCCACAATCTCAGCTGGAAAACAAACTTAAAAAAGGCTCTGAGGCAGGGAGCCAGGCGATCAGGCTCGGCTGGTCCCACCCCCACAAAAGAACAGCAACCAGAAACTCTGGATTGAG
>NW_016107698.1:1041795-1076272 GCF_001604975.1 Cebus imitator
GGTGGGGAGCTGGGGAGAGATAGCAAGGGGAGAAATGCCAGATGTAGGTGATGGGGAGGAAGGCAGCAAATCACACTGCCACGTGTGTACCTATGCAACAATTTTGCATGTTCTTCACATGTACCCCAAAACCTAAAATGCAATAAAATAAATATATGGGGAAAAAATAATAATAAGATATGTACTCACTTTACTCTTTCACAAAAAGAAAGGGCAAGTAAAAGTATTTTAAAATTAAATTGGCTTTATTATGTTTTTCAAACTTTTATTTTACTCATTTTAAGTCAGCATCTTTTATTCTGCAAATATATTTAATCATTTGTACATTTTTATTAGAATTATTAGTAGCAATCATATTCTTGCTACCTCATGATTGCTCTGTGACCTTTGTTATTTCAGTTATGAATAAATACAGAATACATCTCTGAATGGCATATAAGTTTCTGAACTCTTGTTTCGGAAAACAAGTTCACCTAGTTCAGAACTCTAGCTCTAACTTTGAAGCATACTTATATATTTGTATTTATTTATTTTTTACTGCACAGAATATTATTGTCAGACCTCATTAAATTACCACTACATTGTATGTATTATATAAAGGTAGGAATTTTAATCATCTAAATTGGAAATTTTAACTATACTGTTTTCTGGATTTTCATAAAAAAGCAATGAGAGGTTACTTTTTTTTTTTACATCATTTATATTGCTAATTCAACATTACCAAATCATTAAGAACACAATTAAAAATGCATCATATGGCCAGGCACAGTGGCTCACTTGGAGGCCGAGGCGACCTGAGGTCAGGAATTCAAGATCAGCCTGGCCAACATGGTGAAACCTCTTCTCTACTAAAAATACAAAAATTCACAGGCCATACTGGTGGACACCTGTAATCTTAGCTATTTGGGAGGCTGAGGCAGGAGAATTGCTTGAACCCAGGAGGTAAAGGTTGCAGTGAGATTAGATTGTTCTACTGCACTCCAGCTGGGTGACAAAATAAGACTCTATCTCAAAAAACGAAACAAACTAACTAAAAACCAAAATGCATCATGTCATTGAAATTCATCATATATATTTAAATAGGAACAATAAGTATTTTTTCTTCCTGAAGTAATGTTGTTGAATTTTCCATCTTTGTGTAATTCAAGTAAGACCACTGAGTACTTATTTCCATTTTGAACAGTCCTTTTAACTTTCCATAGCAAAGCCTATTAAAAATGAAATAATATCTATAATTGTTTTTTCTATTTTTTCATTTAGAATTTTATATTTCATTTAACCAGCTATCTTTATTCTTCCATAATATCCAAAATCCACAATTAAGTAGGCCTCCAGAAGATAAATATAAGTCAACTTCTATTTATACTGATTTATTGTTGAAAATACTCTTTCCTTTCAGCTCACATATTCAGCCTTACTAATCCTTTTTATTTTCACCCTTTGAATATGAAACTGGGCATTGGCTTCCCAGTTCAACCTGGGCTCAGTGTCATCAGCATTCATAACCTTTTTCTCTCTTTTTTGTATTTTTTTTCTATTATGTTCAGGGGTACATGTACAGGTTCGCTCTAGAGGTAAGCTCATGTCATGAGAGTTTGGTGTACAGGTGTCTTGTATTTATTAATGACAATCATATCCAATGTAGTTAAGCTTATCTGGAAGCTAATCAGCACATAGCTTTGTAAAACACAGTGGTGTCTTCTCGAATTCAAATACTCCACATTTATTACTTTTTATTATATTATTTTGCTTCATTTTTCTCAAAACTATTATCTATTTACAAACAAATCATACTAATATGATTTCATTTCTCTATTATGAGTATTCTATATTTGAAATCAAAATCAATTTCTCCATTACATGTCAAATCCATCACCAATCCCCATGAACAATTCTCTCAGAACATATACTGCAACTAATCCTTCGTATCTCCATAGCTATCACAAAAGTCCTGTTCTCTGCCTTCTCTTATGTGAACTTTGAAATGCTTGATTGCTCCCATTTTTGTCCCCTCATCCATTTTCCATCAGACACAGTGATCTCCGTTATTGATCCAACTCACTGAGCAGTGCAGTTCTCTGAACTGGCCACATTTGTTTGGTCTCCTTACCATTCCCTCTTGCTGGAAAGTCAGTGCTAGGCACCTTTGACTCGTTCTGCCATTGAAATCCTGTTTATCATCTCCTCTGTAATTATTTTTGTTCTGTTTATTATTTATCTCATCCCTAGAATGTATAAGCACTATGGGAACGGAGTCTTGCTCACAGCTGTTATCTCTGGCACCTGGAGCAGTGCCAATTACGTAGTAAGATCTTTCAGTTATGTCATAGGAATATCAGCCAACTGAGGGACTTCTGAAATCCCATAGGGTGCATAGAAAATAGAAGACTACTAGGAAAATTAATTTAGACCAAATTCAGTGTTACATTACTTTGCATGTTTCTTTAGCCATTAGGAAATTTAGAGACTAGCAAGCTAGACAAATATCTGTGCTATCTCAGTGTAGATGTTTATTCTTCCTCAAACAATAGCTTATGGCACCATGCTGAATATGACCAAGTTAAAGCAAACAAACAAAACAACAACAAAATATTGCATAGCGTTCTCCCTGAACAGGCATGAATTCTTTTGCTCTGTCCATCCTTTGCCTCGGGTCAAAAAAAGAAATGCTGTCTTCCTCAGCTCTTACTTTGTCCTTCATAGCCTATGTCTAATCCATCAGTATATCTTGGGAGATTTATCCTCAAAATGTATCCAAAATATGGCTACTTCTCAAAATCTCTACTGGTACCAACCTGGTCCAAAGCACCATCATCTCTCACCTGGATTTTTGCAATAGTTCCTGATGTGTCTCCCTGCTTCAACTCTTGCCCCACATTAATATATTTTCCACATAATGGCTCAAGTCATTTATTAAATTATAAGTCAAAGGTCACATCTCTGTTCATGATACTCCAGTTTTTTCCTTCTCAGAGCAAAATCCAAACTCTTTAGAGTGGCCTACAGGGGCCTACCTTATTTGGTCTCGTTCTAACTTTCTGACCTCACGTCCTGACACCTGCTGTCTCCCTGTGACCAAAGTATACCAGCTGCCTTGCTGTTCTTTGAACCTGACAAGAATATCGTCACTTCAATGCCTTTCACTTGCCATTTCTTCCCCCTTGCTTGCACTCTATTTCCACTTGGCTTATTACCTTATTTCCTTTGTATGCAAGGAATAATATTTACCACCAAATAATCAATGTAAATATGATCTAGATATTTATTAGAAAATAGTGATAACTTTGTCTTAGATGTGCGGTCTAATGTAGTGTTTAAGACAATAGATTTTTTAGCCCAAATGTTTGGATTGAAAACCCAGCCCTGCTACTTAGAGGTTTTGCTCTAAATTCTTATAAATCTCCACAGTGCTTTTGGTAAAATAGGTACAAATACTCATCTCATTGGGTTACTAAGGAGGTTACATAAGATATTATGAAGTGCTCCTCTGGCTCATAGTAAATGCTCAATTAATACCATTATTAGTTTATGTAATTCCTGCCTAATATTTGTAATTGTATTGACATATAATCAGGTTAAAAATATAATATGCATATTAATCCTACAAGTTTCTCCATGCTGATAAAAAGTCTTAAAAGGGCAAAAAATTTTGAAGTCTGTGTATATACAATGACATGCATTAGAGTTGCCATAATTTAACCATCACTTTCAGTTCCCTTTTATGATTGCATTTTAGTATATATCACCTGAATATGGCATCCTCTTTTTTCTAATTAAATATCTTATTTATTAGCTGAGCATGGTGATTACTTCCTTTATCCCAACTCTTTGAAAGGCTAAGGTAGGAGGGTTGCTTGAGTGCAAGAGTTGAAGGCCAGCCAGGGCAACACAATGAGATCCTATCTCTAAAAAAGAAAAAAAGAGTCGAAAATATTTCATTAGTGTAAGTTTATTATTGATTGAATGGATCTGAAACTTATTTATGACTCCTATGAAATGTATCCATTGCTTTTTACATTAATGGTTTGAATTTATAGTGCTATAATATAAAAAAATATATACATGCTAGATCCATTTTTGTTGTTTAGAGAAAACACTGAGGAAAAAAAACATCTGATTAGTGCTAAATGAATCAAGGACAATATTTATAGTTATTTAATCCATTTGTTATTAGCATCGAGACAAACTAAAGTACATAATGTCCAAGTTACTTCTTTAAATCCATGCAATTTTTAAATCTTTGTATTAAATAGCTGTTTACTCACAGTACATTTTTAACCAGAATTAATTAATGAGAAACAATAGAATATCAGAAATTGTCAGCATTTGATCATTTCTTTAAAAATTAAGAAGTAGCTGTATGCTGAATTGGTATTTATAGATCAAGAAGAGCATAAATGCATTGTTTGAAATTGATGTATATAGATACAATGGTGTGTCTCTAAAAATTATAACTAGAAAAAATTGAAATTTGTATTTCAGCTCAAAACTGTTGCACCTCTTTGATCATTTTGCAAATCTGCCTTTTTCTTTCTCATCCAGAAGGTAAAGTGACTGATTGATTTAGTTACCCTACTGTTAACCATTCTACAGATATCTTTTCATTTAAAACTTTGGTACATGAATACTATCCTGCTGAAAATTAAATGATTACAGTGTAGCACAATCTAGCTATAGAGACAAAAGGAATGAATACATGTTATTCCTATTTAATATGACTGTTTTCTCTAATATTTTATTTAACTGAATCAATCAAAACCTGTAATAAGTTAGCTTACACATAACAATACTGATTATTATATTTTCTGACTTTCAGTATAAAGAACGTAACTCCAAAAGTAGGAGACCCTGAGACTCGTAAAGCTATTCGCCGTGCCTTTGATGTGTGGCAGAATGTAACTCCTCTGACATTTGAAGAAGTTCCCTACAGTGAATTAGAAAATGGCAAACGAGATGTGGATATAACCATTATTTTTGCATCTGGTTTCCATGGGGACAGTTCTCCCTTTGATGGAGAGGGAGGATTTTTGGCACATGCCTACTTCCCTGGACCAGGAATTGGTGGAGATACCCACTTTGACTCAGATGAGCCATGGACGCTAGGAAATCCTAATCATGATGGTAAGTACATGTTTGTTTTGCAGTATGAATATTCCTATTATTATTTCAGAATACTCAAGACATTTAACAATTTAAAAACTTAAGGTATAGATCCTAAATTTACTTTTAAAATTACAAAGCAATATGTAAGCCTTTTCATAGCATTTTAGGATAAGAATTTGTGTGGGTCATTAGATGATATAGTTATATATGTGTTCTTTTTATTAAAGATTAGAACCTTATGCTATGTCATAAATTTTGTTTTCTTCACAATGTGATTTCTTAAAAGATCTTATAGTCAATTTTAAGTCATGAAATAGGTATTAAGAAAATTCTGCTGTTTGTTTACACCTTATGTCAGTGTTTCTACTTGTAATTTAATCCTAATTAGCATCTGTAGTCTGGTTTCTACTATATTTTCTCTACATTATTTTCTACTCTTTTTTTTTCTTCTTCTTCGAGATGGAGTTTCACTTTCGTCACCCAGGCTGGAATGCAGTGGTGAGATCTTCGCTCACTGCAACTCTGCCTCCTGGGTTCAAGTGATTCTCCTGTCTCAGCCTCCAGAGTAGCTGGGATTACAGGTGGCTGCACCACACCAAGCTAATTTTTGTATTTTTAGTAGAAACGGGGTTTCACCATGTTAGTCAGGCTGGTCTTGAACTCCTAACCTCAGGCAATCCACCTGCCTCAGCCTCCCAAATTCTTGGAATTACAGGTGTGAGCCACCGTGCTCACCCTGTTTTCTAATCTATTATGACCTTTCTAGTCTATAATTTTTGTGGGCTGGGCACAGTGGCTCACTCCTGTAATCCCAACACTGGGAGGCCAAGGCGGGAGTATCCCTTGAACCCAGGAATTCAAGACCAGCCTGTTTCTGTTTTTTAAACAGACTTCCATCTGTTTTTAAAAATAAATAAAATTAAGAAAATATATGTATATACATGTAAATTTTTGCTCCTTCTCTTTTGTCTCTCATCCATTTCATTGGTCTCCCAATCTGATGACACTACATGATTTATTATATTTTCATTACATCTTTTACATATTTTATATTACATCTTTTACATTTACTTTCATTACATCTTTTCACTTCATTTTTACCAAAAATCAATTTTTCCAACTCTATCCCAACATATACATCAGTTTTCTAATCCTTACATTTATTCTGATATGCAAAAATAATGTACAAATCAGAAACCTCAATAATTTATATGAGAGTAATTACTTAATATAAGACGCATGTATTTCTTCATAGTCAGCAATGCACATTTCAGTTATGTGTTTTAGAAAATTCACAGTTACAGGATCATAGAATTATAAGATTTCTATATAGCCATATCTCCAATTTTTATTGTCAAGCCTTATTTTTTCTTCTTCATGATTGTAGAATGTTGTTCAACTATAAATGTATATTGCTTTAATGACAGCAAATCACATAATAAAACTCTTAATTCACCTTGATGAGTTGACCCTAGTCATGGTATTAAGCTTTGCTTGTTCATAAGAAGGTTCAGTTAGCTGGATTAGTGTAATTAATAGCCTTGCAGTTTTAAGATACCCAGGGTTCTCTCATGTTTTGGGTAGGATAAATTAGGTTGAGTTAAATTTAAAATAATATCAATTTGAAAGAAAATTATAATAACTGTTCATGTTTTCCAAAATAAAATATGTAGTAATGATTTTTTCAAATGATTATTAATAGTTGTACATGCTGTAATATGAAATTATTACATTTTTAAGAACTGGTTTGAAGACTAGGGGAGATTTTAGTATCAAAGAATGAAGAGCCAAAAACTTAAAAGTCAGACAGACTTATGTTTACATGCTGGCTAATTATTAGTTCAAAAATGTATAGACTTGTTTTTACTATGTGGTTTTTCATGCTGGTCTGTATGCATTAGAGGTGTTTTTAAGCAGGCATGTTTAACCTACTCTATACCTAAGCATATAATAATAAAATATCTGGAACATGGTTGTTGAGGATTACCAGTTTGACATATAAATCATTTAAAATAAAATGTTCGTTTTATTTTTTCAAAATCAGACAAGTATTCTAGTTAAGTAGTTCAGACTTCTTCAAGTTAATTTGAAAATTATTTTAAGTAAAATAAGAAATACTTGCATTCTAAATGATTGAGAAGAATAGCAGTTATAATTGTAGAATTTTACTGACATAGGCTGCATTTACTTTCAGTGAAAACATTTTCTTTTGATATTCTGAAAAGATAATATTGTTTTTTATTGCAATAGTGGATCTAATTATTAAAACAATTTTAAATCTATAGTTTTGAAGATGTGCTAATTTAACTTTGTGACCTCTTAAATTTAAAATTATTAAAACCCTAAATGAAAGAAATGTCTATCAAGTTCTCTGTATTTTGTCTTAAAATATTGACATCCTCCACGATAAAACAATCCTCTTGCCTTAGCCTCCTGAGTAGCTGGAATTACAGTATTATCTGGTTTGTAGGCATCAACCAACACTCTGAAAATAAAGAAAATGTTTGGGAAAAAAAATCTACAGGGAGATTTTACGACAAGAGATGATAATATTTACACAGATTTGAGTGTGATCCATGCTTAGAATGCTTATGTGTTTTGCATGATTTAGGAATTTTTCCAAGGAATGTGTATGTTGGGAAAATTTTGAAATGTAACATGGGCTAAAGGTATATAATCAAGTCAATGCACTTTTGCCTGAGAGTATTCATCAGTCTGCTTCCGGAGTATGTTAAGTGTGCGTCTTAACATACTCTAGAAGTGTAACATTCTTTACACATAGGCAAATGACCAAAAAATCTAAACAAAACAATTAATTAATATTTGAGATTTTATTTTGAGAAAACTGTGTCTTTACCTGTCTAACAAAAACATTTTGCTGGTGAATGAGCCTAAAGGAAAGGATTCTGCAAAATAAGTGTTTCAGAATTTCAAGAGATTAGGAAGACAATAATTGACTGTTGGAGATGTGATGCCATAAAGATTTACTGCTTAATTGAAATTCAAACTTTTAACCAGCAACAGCAAGGCAGCTAGAGTAGTGTCAGGCTGAAGTATTGATCGTATATCAAAAGAACAGCCTCTATCTTTGCTTGTGGTACCAGTGGATGTGGGGAGAATTAATTCATTTGTACATCCTCGATTCTAACTATGTGTGAGACTGTCTTTTTGTATCACAAATACACATGGCACAATTCTGACGTCTTCATTGATAAACTTTTTCTTTTCTTTAATCTAGTCCTGGAATGCCCCTGGCTTACTTACCTGAATTATTTTCTTTCTCTTCTATTCACAGCTCTTGAGCAGCTAAGAAACAGAGCAGCTTGTTTATTTAGCAAAAATGCAAATGAAAGAGCCTCTTGATAAGTACCCAGCACATTTTCCACAGCATATTGCTCAGCTAATGAAGGCAATTTGAATTCTGCCTACCTTAAAAGAGATAAACAGTGTCTTAGGCTGCCAGTAACCTTTAATTCATTGTTACCTACTTTCCTATCAATTTGCTAACAGTCATACCTTTTGAAAATTCAAGCTAAAGACCATTAAGTGAATTACAAAATAGTTTTATTAAAATAAACACATTCACATGCACACACACACACACACACACACACACACACACACACACATATGTATACACAACCCTAATAAAAATAATGCCTTTTTTAAGAGTTTTTATTTTCGTGGAATGAATCAGCAAAATGGTTAACATCATTAACTCTTTTAAAACATGGAAATTAATTCAAAATAGAAACTATTTATCATGATAGTGGTTTTGAGAAGGATACATTGCCTGAATGTGAGTTGGAAAATTTTACTCCATGTTCAGATTCATTTTGAGCAACAATGGACATTGTTTCCTTGTCTACAGTATAAGGTTTAAATGGTGCTATCAATATAAACACAAACATATCACAAAGATTCCTCCTAATTAGACAGGCATCTATAGCAGTAATATAATTTTAAGCAGATGCTCTCCAATCAAAACAGGTTATCTATTAAAATAATGTATAAATCTTATAACAGAAAAATATCTAGAGGCATATCCTATTATACCACTTAATTGCAATTCTATTAAAAAGAATACATTGCAGTGACTCTGCTTATTGCCAGGAAGTTCACTGCCTAACATAAGGAGATAACCAGCAAGGTTATATCAGTGCTATTGTAGCAGGCTATCAACAAAACAAAAAGAGAAAAATGATGATAAAAATGTCGTCTGAGACATCAAAACCCTTCAATTCAATTCATCATTAACTGTGAGGTGATTGGCATCTACATCCAAGCCCACTCATTCCTGAATACACCTAATTTAAGTTAAATATGTTCATAGTGTGATAATTGAGTCAATAAACCAGACTTAGGCTGACCTTGGAAAGTTAACTTTCTGTAACTGAGATGTCCATTTGATGCCGTCCTACAGAAAACACCTGTGTAGAAGTAAACCTGAGCCTTCAGAAGGTTTACCTCTGCACAGTTTTACCTCGGGTTTGCCTTCCCTAACTTTCCTGCTCATTTTGCAGCTACACTGCTATAGAATGTGTCTAGAGGCCTACAGAATCTGAACTTTGATATTTGAGGAAAGAAAGAGTTAAATACTGCATTAATCTCTTCTTACACTGCTATAAAGAACTACCTATGACAGGGGAATGTAGAAAGAAAAGAGGCTTAATTGACTCACGGTTCTACATGTTGTATGGGAGACATGGCTGGGGAGGCCTTAGTGAACTTAAAATCATGGTGGAAGAGCTAAGGGGAAACAGGCACATCTACACATGGTGGCAGGACAGAGGGTGAGAGAGTGAGGGGAAATTGCTACACACTTTTCAATCAGATCTCGTTAGAACTCAGCCACTATCACTAGAACAGCAAGTTGCAAATCTGTCCCCATGATCCAGTCACCTTCTACCATGTCCCTCCTCCAATACTGAAGATCAGCTACCAACTGAATATTTACAAAGATGCCTATCAGTCAATGCCACAGACTGTGGGAATATTGTCTAGATTCATCTGTCCTGGAGTTTTTGAAAAGGGAAGGACTTACATGGGCAGTCAAAGACCTTAACTCATCTTTAAAACAAGATAATTTATCAAGATTTTAAATTCTAAAAATATTAACTCTACCACATTTTCTTATTTTGTTTTAAAAATGGAGAACTCTCTCTCTCAAGGTAATTTGGCTTTCACAACTATTACAGAGGTTTTATATGTGTTTGTTTTAAAAACATGACTTCTTTCCTTTTTTCCTGGAGTGAGCTTCATTTTACTAAGTCTGTTTCATTTTACAAGACTGGTAACCAAAATTTAATTGTGTCGACTTCTTTAAAACCTTTCAATTACATAGCCTTACATGATTACTATGCAGTCTCTACTTGATTATTTATTTTTAGATCCTTGTGTGCAATTGGAAAATAGCAGAAAAATTGGCATAGTCACATTCACAAAAATGTCACTATGTTAGTATTACAAAAATATATAAATGGATCATGAACATTCAAATGCATATAATATAGATTTCTTAATAAAGAAAGCAGATGAACCCAGAAATTCCTATGGCTTAACACAACTGATTTTATTTCTTGCTCATTGGTAGGGCAGACTAACTCTGTCCAAATACTCTATCAGAGACATCAAGAATAATGAAGGCTTCACATCAACACAGGACTTCTGAAGTTGCCTCAGGTATCAACATCTAAGCAGCAGTCAATAGATTTGCTCATGTAAGGGATTTATATGTCATCATCTGGTATCTGTGGGGAATTGGAGAACTCCCTGCAGACACCAACAAGCACAGATGCTCAAAGTCCCTTATATAATAAGATGGTTTAGTATTTGCATATAACCTATGCATATTCTACTATATATTTTAGGTTATCTTTAGCCTACTTCTACTACCTAGAACAATGTAAATGCTGTGTAAATAGTGGTTATACTGTAATTTTTTAGAGAATAAGGACAAGTATTAAAGAGTCTGTACATATTCAGTACAGATGCAATCATGTATTTTTTGTTGTTGTTGTTCAAGTATTTTTAATCCATGGTTGATTGACTCCATAGTTGCAAAAGCCATGGGTATGGAGGACCAACTATCTTACTAAACTGTGTCATTTCTGCCCTGGTTGCACTAGAATGCGATACCATGGCCACACCTAATCACAAGGAAGGCAGGAGAAAGGTGACAGGTTTAATGAGCGGCTAGTCCATGTCTGCCACAACAGTATGCTGAGAAGTAAAATAATACTACTTGGATTTTATTTATACATTGAATCTGTTGGTAAGTTGCTTAATCATAATTCATAGATATTTTACCCTACTAACCATTATTTAGCTGTTATTTCTCTTCTCTTACATAGTCTATGTAGAAATTTTCCTTCTAATTCATCTTTCAATTGTTTTTGTCCTTAAATCTAGACATAAGACAAAATGAAATAAAAGTTTCAAATTTTGCTGCTTTTATTCAATATAGACAATGTCCTTAAGTTTTTGTAAAAAATCCAATTGGCCTGAATTAATTATTTAATAGCTTTATTGCTTAAATTATCTAAGACTAATAACAGATTTTTACTTTAGTTTTTGCTTTTTTTTTTTTTTGCAGAATTACAACCATACCACTATAAAACCTAACATAGTACAATTTTAGTAAATTTCTTACAATGTAAACAAGGCAACACTGTCTACTAACGACAACATTTAATTTATAACCCCTTCTTCAGTTGAAATCAAGAGTTGCCAAAACCCCCACCCTCCTCCCTAAATCTGTTTATTATATATCGTGAAAGCAGCAGAAATAGATCTTATTATAATCCACAGTGGAAATTGTAGCTTTGCCATTGATTTAATGCATCAGAAAACAAGACTGTGGACCTAAGGAAGAGTCCACTTCTGTTCAGTAAAGCTGTACATACTAGATGCATGTGCATGTGTCCTGAGCAATAGGAATTGACCTAAGACGATGGAGAATAAGCCTGCTTTCCAGGTTTTAATTGAAAAGATTATTTAGTCAGCATATAAAAGAAAAGTAGACAAAGTAGGAGATATTATAAAAAACTTCTCTGTGGGTTGTCATCAGCCTTAATCAAAGATACATAAAGAAGAAAACAATAAAAAAAATTAAGTGCCAATTTAAGTGCACATTTAATATGTCTGAAACACTACTCTAAATTAGTTTTGTGTATTTAACTCATTTATTCCTCATAACAAATTTGTAAAATAGATTGTGTAATTACTTCCATTTTGCAAGGGAATTGAGGCAGAAAATTTATTAACTTGCCCAAGGTTAGGTAGTCACAATAACAGAATGATATCATTAAAAGGATACTGAAGAATCAAGGAGAGGAAACATCTACTTGGAGACTCAGGAAAAAAGAAAAAGCTGTCACTGAAAGCATTTTATCAAGCAAACCAGAAAAACAATATTGAGAACAACTCAGTACCTCCATTAAAAGCTTGCTATGGAACAGGAAAAGCAAACCTGTTATTACTGTAAAAACTGAATTTGTCATGTGGAAGAAAATCTCGGTAAGCCATTTCCAGAAAAGTATGAAGAGATAAAATGATGCGAAAGCCACGGATAAAAAATAGATATTGAAGATCTAGTAAATAAATCAAATTTAAGAATGCAAGATTCTCTCAAAGGATGATAGAAGAGTAGGAAAATTAAAGCAAAATAAATAAGCAGGCAGAAAATAGCAAAAATGTCCAATTCTAAAATGAGATAGTAGTATGCAATCGAGCAGTCATTTTATTCACTGCAAAATTAATAAAATCCAATCCTTAAATACATATACCCTGCAAGTAAGGAAAATGATTCTTTAAATCACTACACAGAAAAAAAAAATTATTCCCAAAGGACTAAAAATTAAAACTAACCATTGTTTTTACCTCTGTTATACAAATTTCTAAAAGACAATCAAAGAAAATAGAGGACATAATATTTTGTATATATTCTAATTACATGCATGTTCTTTGTAGTATTAAATTATATCTGTAGTTTTAAAGTATTTTCTTATAAATATTTTAGAAATCATATGTTCTTAATTACATTTCCTGTGATTTAGTCATAATATAAAGAGAGAAACAAAATTTAAACTGAACATTCAGTATTTATATAAAATGTGATGTTAATATAGAGGTCTGATATTATATATTTTTACATACTCATCCTTCAACAAACATTTTGTTGATTATGCTATTAGATATTTGATAGAAATCTCAGGAAAGACTTAGCATTATGTAAAATTTAAATGAAAATATTAATGATCTATACTTCCATAAGAAAATCAGACTATATATATATATATATATAATTGCATTTTAGGTTTTGGGGTACATGTGAGGAACATGCAATATTGTTGCATAGGTACATATATGCCAATATAGTTTGCTGTCCTCCTCCCCATCACCTATATCTGGCATTTCTCCCCATGTTATCCCTCCCCAACTCCCCACCCCCTGCTGTCCCTCCCCTAGTTCCCCCCAACAGACCTCAGTGTGTGATGCTCCCTTCCTTGTGTCCATGTGTTCTCATTGTTCAACACCCGCCTATGAATAAGAACATGCAGTGTTTGATTTTCTGTTCTTGTGTCAGATTGCTGAGAATGCTGGTTTCCAGGTTCATCCATGTCCCTACAAACGACACAAACTCATCATTTTTTATAGCTGCATAGAATGCCATGGTGTATATGTGCCACATTTTCCCTGTCTAGTCTATCATCGATGGGCATTTGGGTTGGTTCCAAGTCTTTGCAATAGGAAACAGTGCTGCAATTAACATTTGTGTGCATGTGACTTTATAATAGAACAATTTATAATCCTTTGTATATATACCCAGTAATGGGATTGCTGGGTCAAATGGAATTTCTATTTCTAGGTCCTTGAGGAATCACCACACTGTCTTCCACAATTGTTGAACTAATTTACACTCCCACCAACAGTGTAAAAGCATTTGTATTTTTCCACATCCTCTCCAGCATCTGTTGTCCCCAGATTTTTTAGTGATCGCCATTCTAACTGGTGTGAGACGGTATCTCAATGTGGTTTTAATCTGCATTTCTCTAATAAGCAGTGATGATGAGCTTTTTTTCATATGTTTCTTGGCTGCAAAAATATCTTCTTTAAAAAAACACATTAAACTTCATATGGAACCCAAAAGGAGCCCGCATAGCCAAGACAATCCTAAGCAAAAAGAACAAAGCTAGAGGCATCAGGCTACCTGACTTGAAACTATACTACAAGGCTACAGTAATCAAAACTGAATGATACTGGTAGGGAAACAGAGATATAGACCAATAGAACAGAATGGAGGACTTGGAAGTAATGCTACACATCTACAATCATCTGATCTTTGACAAACCTGACAAAAACAAGCAAAACAAGCAATGGAGAAAGAATTCCCTATTTAATAAATGGCGTTGGGAAAACTGGCTAGCCATATGCAGAAAGCTGAAACTGGACCCCTTCCTTCACCTTATTCAAAAATTAATTCCAGATGGACTAAACATAAGACCTAACACCATAAAAACCCTAGAATAAAACCTAGGCAATACCATTCAGGACTTAGGCATAGGCCAAAACTTCATGACTAAAACAACAAAAGCAATGGCAACAAAAAGCCAAACTAGACAAATGGGAACTAATTGAACTTAAGAGCTTCTGTACAGCAAAAGAAACAATCATTAGAGTGAACCAGCAACCAACAGAATAGGAAACAATTTTTGCAATCCATCCATCTGACAAAGGCCCAATATCCAGAATCTACAAAGAACTTAAACAAATTTACAAGAAAAAAACCACCCCATCAAAAAGTGGGCAAAGGATATGAACAGATGCCATGATTTATTTTTAAGCCTTAATACATTCTTTTCTGAACACAATCTCTTCATTTCAACACTGATAACTTGCGATGTTGAGATGAAGAATGTGATGAAGATCACCACACCGCTCTCTCAGGTTGAATGTTCTGTCCATCTCTGTTCAGGACCTTAAGGGCTTATATTCACATAATACATATGTTCTTTGGCTTAAGTAGATCTCAAATGATAAGGTTCAAAATTGCATACCAATTTTTTTTATTTCATTTTCCTAAATAGTTTCAACCTCTTTATTGCCATGGTACTGCTCTGAGTACCACCACCCTTTCTATTCAGATTGACCCAGATATGTGACATTAATTTTCCTAGATATTTTTAATTCATAACAATACAGTCTGATGCCTGTCTTGTTCTTCTTAGATTTGACCAAATAGGCTCTGTCAAAATCTTTCTTCTACAAAAATATGGATGTAGGCAGATACCCACTCTGACATATTTATATCCATACATCTCCATTTTATACAGATGAAGAACAAAATGATTGTTAGTCTTCAGGTAAAGACTTGCAATTTTCCTCAATGCCTATATCACATCTATTTACAATAAAACAATGGAGAGTTTTTCTGTATTTAACATCCCTTAAATTGACAAAGCCTTTGTTTCTCGTTTTGTAATATGTGGGGTGGTGAAGAGGGTGGTGGTTGAAAAGGGTACAATCACCATTTAAACAAGTTAAATATGACAGTCCACCTACTTCAATACCTAGTAACTAATGAATATTAAAATAAATATTAAAACATTAGGTTATTTCCTGGTAACTACAATGCCAACTGCACATATTGATTTAACATTAAACCCATAACTTCTAGTGCATCTTTCACTGTAGTATGGTTTATAATATTTTTAATCATAAAAGCAGTATCTTTGTGTAAGTTTTTTAAAAACTGGAAGTTAGAAAAGTATTTAAATCTTTAAGACTTTCACTCAAAGATAACAACCGCAGTCCTGATAAATTTAATCAGTCTCCTCAGTAGATAGTAAATATATATTAATTACTAGATAAAGTAGAGATGTAAATCTGGGCAGCTATATGAACAATTGCTATGTATGGTTCATAATTTTAAAATATGTCTAATGACTAATATATAGCTTTAAAATATGTCTGATGACTAATGTCTAGTGATTCAGAATATTCTGGCATGTGATTGAATATAATAAGATTATTTTAATGATCAAAATTCAGGTTATCTCTGATTTTAGCTCTTAGATATACTGTAATGAACATATTTATGTGCATAAAATTTTGTTTGCCACTCTAGCTATTTCTTTAGAATAGAGTCACATAATTATTAGGCAAAGGAGCATGAACTTTTTAAAAGAACTTAATATGTTGTAATGTTGTTTTTCAAAAATCCAGAGCCAGTTTATACTACTACCAGTAATATATAAGACAGACAGTCCATTTGACCCTGAACAGAACAATAACTATGAAAGTAGTGGTAAAAAATAATAACTAAATTGTAATAATGATAGTATTACTGAATATTAAATTTTATTACGTGCCACAGGCAAATTTTTATTTAATCCTTACTGCACCTCTATTAAGTAGATTCTGTTATTATCCCGACTTTACAGATAAGGAAAGTGAAATACAAAGAATTAGATAATGTGAGGTAATAGTTGTAGGTAGGGATTCAGGTTAAATACCTAGATAGGATGGCTACACAGCAAGCATACAGATTCAACCACTTGAACCTGTCCGCCTGAGTATTAACTCTAGTAATACCTGAATTTTCACCTTGACCAATCTAATAAATAAAAATTTAATGTCACTGATTTACATAGTTTGTTAATACTGAAAGGCACATATTTTTGTATGTATTATTCCATTGTATGTGTTTTGTGAAATTTCACTATTTTCTGCCTTGTGTTTATTAGACTACTCTACTGAGTTGTTTTCATTAATTTGTAAGATGCCTTTAAATAGAAAGGATATTGATTGATTATTTCATTTTCTTCCACTTGGCTATTTGCAGAGATTGGGAGACAGCCAAACTAACTTTTTTCATAAGAAATGATAAGGAGGCTATCTCCCTTTGACTTGCCTATGGAGAGTACCTTTCACTTATTTGGGTACCAGACTGGAAGTTATAGATTGTTTTCTCTGTATTGCATTACATTTTTTCTGTCCCACAAAAATATTTTTTGATAAGTTGGGAGAGGCCAGTATTCAAATTTGATCCTACTGATAGTTTAATTTTAATGACTTTTTACATAGAACCTCCTTTTTGTCTTTTCGGAGTTTTAAATTTTCTCTATTGTAATATGTAGAATATATTTCTTAATTTCTTTAAGCTTAGAGTCTAGTTTAGCAGACTGTATTTTATCTGTTTTCTTTTTACAAATTTTGATGTGAAATAATAGGCTTTCTGAGTTCATGAGGCAGCAGTTATTTCTAATCAAAATGTTATGAAATATGCTTAGTAAAGTTATTAAGACTTTTGAAAATATAGAAAAACATTAAAAAGGAACTTAGTTATATATTCAGTATCTCACAAAAAATTCATTCAGGAGGATGTTATTCATAGCAACAATATAAACCAGATTAATTTCATCTTCCCAGTTTCCATAATTGAATAAATTATAATTAGAGTTTAAGGCACATGTGGCTATTGTGGTGCTTCTAAAATACGTTGAAAAATTCTTTGACACTTGTCCCATTGGAGCACAGAGTCTAATTCATCTCCTCCTGAATATGAGTCATATTTAGTGACTCCCTTCTAATGAACAAAATGTGATAGAAGTGATGCTATGTGACTCCTGAGACTAGGTCATAACAAAGAAATAGTTTCTAACTAGAGCTAGCACTTTCTCTCTCTCCCTCTCTTACCTTTTATTTCTCTTTAAGATATTTGACCTTAGAGTACAGTCACTGTGTTTCAAAGAACCCCAAGCCATATGAGACCTGAGACCCAAGTAGAGATGAATCTCCACCAGTGGCCAACACCAATTTGCAAGTTCTGTGAGTGAGCCACTTACCCTGAAATGGACTCTAGCCCCAATCAAGTCTTCAGAAGAATGCAGACCCAGACTATATCAAATTGCAATTTCCCTAGAGACCCCCAAGGCAGAACTAGCCAAGTCTTTTCCAAATTCCTGGCTCAGAACATTCAAGAAAGATAGTAAATGATTATTCTTGTTAAAATGGACTAAATTTTTAGAGACCAGTGATACACCATTAGATAAATAGCATAGCTTTCTAAAAAAGAAAAAGAAAAAAGGTTATTTTTTAGAAAATTACCTAGCAAAATAAGAATTTAACTTTTTCTATTCTCTAGGAAATTATCTAGAAAATTCAAGACAAAGAAGTATAGCAATATATTGAAGGTAAAAGCATACAGGAGGAGTAGAGAAAATATATACAAATTACTAATTGAAGCATGGCCAATTTTTAAAATAACTTTAACATTATTTTTATTCAGTAACTAATGACTATATAAAAATGGAATGCTATTAACTTTGATTCTTCTGCTTATATCAGAAAATAAAGAAGAGGGTAAAAAACTGACAATTTTCCCTGCTTTTTCCATATTTTGTGGAAGGAAAGTCAATAAATACGTAGACAGAGAATACAAAAGCTGCCTACATATTACAAATGGCATGTCTCTTTTTTCATTCCAAAGGTTTTTATTAGAGTCTTAAACGATGGTTTGAGTAATGCACAGTGTGAATTACTTTGAGTTTAAATGGAATAACTAAAAGGAGAGATGTAGAATGTATAGAAATAGCTATCCACCTGACTAGGTGTATATAATAATAGGATACTCCAATGACCTATTATATTGTAAATTATTTGAGAAGAGAATATATTGAGAAGCACCTGAAATTTTAAGGACCCTAAATTCACTGAAAAAGAAAAATGCTGAGGTAAATTTGAAAAGCTATAAGGGGAACTAACAGATGATTAAGCATAAAATTGGAAGATGTGACTATTTTGAGAATGTGTAGTAATTTTTCTACAGAAAGAGAGTAATGCAAATGAGACATACACAGTGTCAGCATCTGAACAATCAGCTGTAAGTGAAGAATTTATTATTTGGTGCCAAAATAACCTTGCGATAATTTAGCAGAATAACATTTTTATGTCCCAAAATATGTTTAGAATTTAAGTTATTAGAAACAGTTTTAAATGCCTTTATTGCTCACTGACAAAGTCAAAAACATGATTGAGTGAACCTAAAAACTTAAATACCTTGGCTATGTTGACAGAGGTTATAACAAATCAATGTTCCCATTGAGATCAAGAAAAGACAGATAAAACAACAAGTGTATGTAGGTGTATGTGTGTGTGTTCAAAAACTTCAGAGAACTGCCAGGATATCCAGGACTTGATATGTGAAGATCCTGGTGAAAATGAAACCAAAGAAACGTGAGCTTACATACTAGGTGATCCTAAGGTGTTTGCCAATTCTGGTTGAGACTTCAGGTTCAGAGTTGATGCTATGGTACAGAGAAGCCAAAAGAACTTTTAGGAATCTTCTGGAGATAAGGTAACAACATATTGGAGTTTGAAGCCATGAAGGAAACCAGGATTAAGGGACCGAGATCCCTGAGAGTAGGGAAGCACCAAGAAGTAAATTCCAGTACTATGTATTGTTCCATTCAGGGTTTTATCAAATTTACAAACTGCACTGGATTAAAAACTAAGAGCCAGTCAAAAAGCAACTGAAACACAAAATAAATTCTTCAGTTGGCTCATGGTTGTGAGGGTATGAAAATTAAAATATAGGGTCTGTTAGGAATAATGGACTTTGGAAAACACTAGATGAGCACAGTTGGGATATCTAGAGAGTCACACTCTAGGAACAGGGTCTTCAAGAGAATGTAACCAGACTCCTCGGTTTCCAATAGGACACAGGCAATTTGCCCAATTTTAAGTATTTACCAGAGGATAGTATGAATATAGACAAAAATATTATCTAGTATCTCCCCAATATTTATACACACTGCCTGGTATTCAGTAAGATTGCCAGGCATCCAAAAGAAACTAGACCTAGAAAAAAAAATCAACACACACGATTCAGGTGTTGGAATTATCATTCAGTCTTTAAAATAACTGTGACACATGTAACCAAAAAGTAGATATGAGGTTGCAAATACAACATTAAATGAAATATATTGCAAAGGATCAAATAGAAACCCTAAAAAAAAAAAAAAAAAAAAAGATACAATAACCGAAATTAACAACTCAAGAGATGTATTTCATAGAAGAATGGACATAGTTGAAGAGAAGATGTGTGAATTGAAAGAGACTAGTATCTATCTTCCAATATCAAGAAAACAGAAAATATCCAACCTTAAACACAAAGAAATCAAGGAGAGAGGGCAAAATGAGTAAAGACATGCATATAGGACACAATGAAAAAAATATCTGACACCTGTGAAATTAGGAGACTTCAAATGTGAGAAAATAGAGAAAAAAGAATAAAAGCAATATATAAAGAGAAAATTGCAGGAAAGTTTCCAAAACAGATGAAAAACATCACACCACTGAACAAGTGTTTGAACCCCAATCAGACTGAGTTCAAAGGTTATTACTCAGACATGTCATAGTAAAACTAGTGAAATCCAAAGAGAACTTCTTAAATGCAGTCAGAAGAGGCAGAAAAAAATGAAGGCACTTGTGTTTAAGAGAGGAAAAATAAAATTGGCATCTGACTTCTTGATGTTAGCATTGAAAGTTAAAAGACAATTATATTGATGGTTTTAACATGTTTGAAGAAGAACAGGTTGAGTATTTCTTATCCAAAAATTCAAAAATGCTTGTGGCCAGAAGTATTTGGATTTGGGGAGAAGGGGGTAAAGACTGGGGGATTTGGAATATTTGCATTATATTTACCATTTGAGCATCCATAATCCAAAAATCTGAAATTCAAAATGATCTAATGAGCATTTGCTTTCAGTGTCATGTCGGGACTCACAAAGTTAAAGATTTTAGAGCATTTCAGATTTTAGATTTTTAGATTAGGGATGTTCAATCTTTAATAGCCACCTAAAATTGTATTCCAGCAAAAAAATCTTTCAGAAATGAATACAAAATAAATCTCTAGATAAAGAAAATCCAAGATAGTTTGTTGGTAACATATCCACACTAGAACGAATACTAATGATTTCTGGCAGATGAATGTGCAAAAGTTCAAGACGACCAAGACAGCATTGAAGGAGGAAAAACTCCATAGATTAATTTTATTACCAGATATAAGACTTTTAGTAAAGCTACCAAAATCAGCAGCGTACTATATCGGCATAAGTGTTGACGAGAAGACTTTATTAATGGAACTGAATTGGTAATCCAGAAATAAATCCACACATCTATAGTTTGATTAATGATGATCACTCTACAGTAATAGAGTAGGGAAAAGTTTGTTTTGTTAAGCAATGCTAGTTTAACTGGATATCTGTATGGATGGAAAAGATGAGTGTTGACCCCCAAGCTCACACAACATATTTTAATGTGAAAGGTAAACCATCAAGAACTTAAACTATCATGTAGAAAAACGTTTCCATAATTATAGACAGAAAAATATTTTAAATGGGATACCTGTATAAGCTTTCACCACAAATTGGACTTCATTATTCTTAAGAACATTTTTTCGTTTTTTAAATGCCATTAAGAATATGAAAAAATTAGTCATTTATTTGGAATAGATATCTGTAATGCCTATCTATAAATAAATCATATGTAGAATATGTCATTGGAGTATAGTTCTTCATGAATATCGTGCATTCCTGTGCATCTTGCAAGTGAGGTACTAGCTACTCTTTTTCTCTGGGCTACCTTTTCACAATGTCAGTATAAAAAAGATAGCCTTGAAAGATACAGATAATGTATATCTCTCTGGAATAAAGAGTTTACTGTCCAGTAAAATTAGCATAATACCTTCCTCTAGAACAAAGAGCAGGCCTGTTTATTGCCCTTTATAAACTATTTTGGTTCCTTAACCTCCAAGGTTTTGTTTTCTAATGCAGCATACTGAATCTGGAGGTATCTATCTGGATATATGCATATCACTCCCAGGGTATATGGTGCAAAAGTAAAATATACTGATGCTTGTTCTGCCATGAGTAATAAGATCTTCACTCTGACTCAGGTATATTATGTCTTCTAGCATTCCATGAAATAATGACAGATTAACTTTGTACCTCTAAAATAGGGCAAGTCTCAGATCCTTCACAGTCCTTGATGTAAACCGACAACTCCAATATGGCAAAAAGAAATAGGTAACCCAATATAAAAATGGACAAAATACTTCAACAAGCATTTCACGAGAAAAAGAATATACAAATAAGCATATGAAAATTTGTCAACATCATTACTGATCTGGAAAATCTAAGTTGCAATGAGATATCACTCATCCTCCAGAATAGCTAATAAAAATATTGATGGTAACAACAATTATTCATGAGAATGTGGAACAGTTGAAGTTCCATACAGTCCTGGAAAAGGAGAAAAAATTATGTGTATATAAACATATACAAACATATGTATTAGAAAACTATTAATCACTATTTAAGCTGAACGTATGCATGACTGTTGAACAAGTATTTTAGTGGGGGGTGGGCAGTGAGTATAATGGTATAATGTGATGTGGTGTATGAAAACTTATGTAATAGAATGTTCATGGAGGTGCTGTTGTTAATAGCCCCAAACTAGAACAACTCCAATATTTATCAACACCAAAAACAAACAATTTATTTATTCAAGAGAATACTACACAGTAGTGAGAAAGAACAAACTTTATACAGGCTCATGGATGAATCCCACAACATGCTTACTTTTAAAAAGCTATTCACAAAATAATAATTAAATTTACAGTGTATTTAATATGAACTCAATTCATATTAAATATAAAGTAACTTAATTTATTTAATATTTATTTTGTTTAATATGAAGTTCAAACACAAGTAGCCTAATCTGTGGTTATTGGGATCTGATAGCCATTCCTTTGGGGATGTAGCAACCAAGGAGACCCAAGCAGATGCATTGCCAGTAACATTTGTTTTCTTGATCTGGTAATTGATTACATAGGGTTTTCATTGATGATCAACTAACCTGTGCACTTAGGATTTGTGCAACTTTATACTATGTACATTTTTACATTAATAAAAAATTATTTAAATTTTTTAATTTGATTTAATTGAAAAAGACATGGGAACCCACACAATATGGCAGACTCTGCAGTTTGTAGTCAAGCTCCTTTAGTGCTCAGTGTCTATTTCACTCCTCCTTCACTCTCAAGTGGAGTTTTCCAGGCTCCTGTCAGAAGCCATTTTTAAATCTTAGTTGTCAAATCCATGAATCTTTTTAAATCATCTCTTTCTTGACATCTAATTTTGTTTAACCTCTGCTTTATGAAAACGTTTAGCTCTTTTTAACTTCCCTGAGTAGAAGATAGAGTAGGCTACTCACTCTATCTTCTACTGTTTGAACTCTTCCAAGTTACTCTTCTTCAGGATTTCCTTCTTCCACGTGCCTCTATATTTTGACCCATGAATTTTATTTTCCTTTCTTTTTTAATCTTTCTGTATCTTTTTCTGCCTGTTTATTTACTGCTATGGCTTAACCTACTTATAGAAAAAAAACCTGTAAGAACATTAATACTGAGCCAGTTTTTCTTCAAGAGTTCCAAACCCTAATTTCACTGTTCCATAGGAATCTCATCTGAATAAATTCCAAAGTTAATTTTTCATGTCCCCAGACCTACTATAGTTTTCATATTCTCTGCCTTTGTTAATCTATTATCATGTAATGGTTCAAACCAGAACCCTGGTGTTACCCTGGATGTTTTTTTTTTTTGTTTGTATTCGATTTTTTAGTTTGCCCTTTATCTCATTTTCTCCCCACTATAACATGGTTACATCGATTTTCCTCTTCATATGTATATGTGTGTATATACATAGGTATATATTACATATATCCATGACACTTGCCATCCATGACACTTCTACCTTAGTTCAGACTCTCATTATTTCTAACACAGGCATTTTGATTAGAAAACAACTGGGTCGCCCTGGCTTCAGTTTTAACCCCCAAGACTCAGTCCCACAACAAAATTGTAATAGAGTTGTTCATTTCATCTGAGTCTTAACTAGCCTGTACATACTTCTGTCTTAGAACTGCAATACTTGTAAAATATCCTTGAGCTTGCCTACACATCTATCTGACTATTGTGTACTTAAACTGGAAGCTTGTTTTATCGACCTCAGAAGCTACTGTGCTTGTAGCATTTTAGATGCTAAGCATATGGCTATTGAATGGATATCTCTGTGATTTTTGGCTGTTTGTATTTTTGTGTTTATTAATCAGTCTCCCTTATCAGACTAAGCTCACTGAGAGGCAGGTCAGTGTGCTTAATCTAATATTCAATAAATGTTTGCTTAATGAATAAATGCATGTAGTGGAATTAAGTTTTGCTGAAATAAACTTTGATTAGGAACATGTAAAGGACTAAAAGATTAATAAAAGAGCTTTAAAGTAGCTCAAAGGAAGAGAATCATATAAAGATTCAATGGAATAATTGTGAGATAGTTAATTCATTATAGAAAAAGGAAAGGTTTATTTCTTATCCTTTTTTTAAAGATGAAAAAGCTTATTTGGAAAAATTCTACTCATATACTTTTCCAGACATGAACAGACTGAAGAATTACCAATTAAATAGTTCTCAAACTAATGATATTTTAGAACAAGACATAAAAATAAGCCTACATATATCAGTAGCATCAGATCCAGGTGTTTCATAAGGTGGGGCAGAAAAATGCAGATTAGTGGATCACATGTCTAGCCAAGCAAGGTAGTAGAAAAAGTAAGGGATGGGTACCAAGAACATTTATATTAAATAAGCTGGTAGGGGAAACACCAACATTGTCCCTAGAAAGGATAATACCTGATAAATTAATTGGAATATATTGAGAGGAAAAGTAGAAAAATATTTACAGAGAAGATAGATACATGGTTTAAAATTATTTAGATACTCGTGTTTGGCAATGTACAATACCAAAGACCCCGAAACTTAATCACTTTTTAATGAAAAAAAAATTGGCTTACAAAATAGAAAATAAAGTGTTTAGAAAATACAGGTACTTCTCTGGGTAAAAATAGTTCTTGGGAAGATCTGTTCTAGGTACATAATTTATAAACATTTGAATACGTTTAAGTTTGAAGTTGAATTAAACCTTCATGGATATTGGATATATAAGGAAAGGAAAAGAAAAACAAAATTTATTTATGTAAGTATGAAGAAAGATGCTTTTAATAATCTAAGAGCTTTGTGTCTTTAATATTTTAGTGGACCAAGGGAGATGCTGGGATTTTGAAAGCAATTTCTTATGGTTATTATTTTTGTGAGAATTGGTGACATATTGCAGGAGTTGGAGTTTCTAATTAGCTGCTAAGAAGCATATGCTATAAAATAATTTAAAAATACATATTCATATGCACATTTTTCTGCAAGTGTTTTACATTTCTGTACAGGAGTATCTTGCTTTTTAAATCATTTTCTGCTTTTGGAGGCTCTGATTAGTTATCTTTTCTTTGTTTTTACATTCCATTTTATTTACAACAGAAAACTGTTCTGACACTGAATTGCAATCTACTTTCTTTCTTTTGATTTTTTTATATGGTTCAACTTGAAGATTATATTACAAGATGAAGGTCAACAGGATACAAAATGACCAAAAAAGTGATTATAATTAATATGTTAATCTGTCACATTGTTAGTTCAGGTTCTAAGTGTTGTATTTAATTCTACATCATTATTTTAAGCTCTAATTTTGTTTGTCAAAAAAAATGGCTACTAAGACTTAAGAGTCATTAATATGAAAATATGTCTGCACAATCTCTTTGTCAAAGGTAGGGAAAGATGACTCTAGATTACTCATGATTATAACATTTAAAGAATGTGACTACTATTGCAGAATGAATAGAGAAAATATTCTTCAGACATAAACAAATACTATTACACAATCATTAAAAGTTCAATTTACCCATCACTAGCTCCTGATTCTTCAGCCTTTGTAGAATAGTAACTGAAGAGGGTTATTGCAGACTCCTAGTGGACAAGACAGTGTTAAAGAGGACGCTGTGTTTCTGGATGATTTTTGGGAGAACAATTCTTAGCACAAATACTTCATTTCAAAATTTATCAACTCAGATCTCTATAATTTTTCTTTATCTAAGTGTCATGTTGAAAAGTAGCAGATTTTGAAGCTTGTAATATGTTCCCTTGAATCAAATTTAATAAAGTTAATGGCAATATAATTCAATACAATTTGTTTTTTCTCTGTGCTTAAGTAACATGAATTCCCCAAACAGAATGTGAAATAAAAATTATTATAGTTTATATCATTTAACATTATCGTAGAAGATAAAAAAGGCACAGTGTTAAAGGGGAGAAAAATTGCTAACTGAATACAGTAAACCTAGGTTTGAATTCTGGCTTTACCAGTGATTAGCAATATTCCTTGTTATTTATTTAACTTTCCTGTCAGTGTCTTCATAGGAAAAAGGCAGATGGAAGACTGTCCCTTGCATACTTATTACAATGAGTGCAAACACCTAGTACAATATCTAAAACCTAGAAATTGCTTCAATTGGCCGCATTCACTATTGTTATTGATGCTGGGGTAACCAGCCCCCAAATGGCCTCCAGTGAGCTACCTCTGGGTAATTATGCCTTGGTGTAATCCTCTCCTCTTGAGCATAAGCTAGACAAAGTGACTCACATCTAATGAATAGACTATGGAGGAAGTAATGGTGAATGACTTCCATGATTAGGTTGTAAATGACTGCAGGTTCCAGTGCAGGCAGTCTTTCTGTCTCTCTCATCAGTCACTGTGGAGGAAGTCAGATGACATGTCATGAGGACATCTAACCAACATATGCAAAGAGCCCACGTGGTCAGGACCACATCTCTGTCCAACAGATAGCAGGATCCAAAGCTTTCCAACACTTCCTGATTCGGCTTTGAAACAGAGCCTCCCCTAGTCAAGCCTTTCGAAAGTTCCAGCCAACAGTTTGAAACCTCACAAAAATCTTATCTTGAACAACCCAGTACCCATGACTTTTGTTTTAAGATGTTGATTTGTTGCATAGCAATGGCTAACTTAAACAATATTATTCTTGAAGTTGTTTACAAAGTACAATTGAAAAATCATATTTTAAAGAAGTTTTTCCAAGGTTTTTCAAGTATTGAAACATATTCTCATGTACATATAACATATTTAATTTTCTACTTTTTACAAGGGAATCCATGAGTAATTTAACGGTGTATTTTTAAAAAATCTCTATTTCTCCACAGCTAAAATAGATTTTGGTAAAATCACTTCACTGTTAGGATGACTAATAAAATAGAATAGGACAAGGCCAGAGGGATTATGTGAAAATAGTCAAAGTAGTTTCAGAGGGAAATTCTACCTCTGCAGAAGACATTTCCCTTGCAGCAATAAATGACATGACGTAATGAATGGAATCATTCATACACAGTTTGATTCTCATTTCTTAACATTGACCGTCTAAGGTTGGTTGATCAAAATAAAACACACTAAAACTTTAAACAATGAGAGAAGAGGGGCAGATGCTTTATCACATTTATGTATGTTATGTTATTCACATGAAGGAAGTAAGAGAGGTAGCAATTACCATGGTTTGTTAGGGCAACTGTTAAGAATTAAGGTATGCGTGAGTGAATAGTGAAAGATAGGTTGGATAAGAAAGTCTGAATCAGATTATGAAAGGTAGTTTTCAATGGGTAATTTCAACTGTAATAAGAAATTATTTTAGAATTTTGACCAATAAAGTACTGTGATGATAATGATGTGCTTTGTTAACACTCCATTAATACAGTACAGGATGGTAGATGTTGTCTAGCAGAGCACAGTAAATTCCTCAGAGACACTTGTATCTCCTGTGAATAGTCTGTGTTTTTGGTTGGGCATGCAGTGGACCATACATTCTTGCTGTATGTTATTAAAATTCATGAAATCTAACAGTCAGTGAGCAAACATCAAAGGAAATGGTAGTCCTTTTTGGTGTCAGCATTGATTCTCTTCTTGTTAATTTTGTCATAAAATTACATTTATATCTTTTACCTTACTTTAGGTGATGAAGTTTATGGAAGATTGTGTGTGTGTGTGTGTGTGTGTGTGTGTGTGTGTGTGTGTAATAATGCAGGATAGGCGTATTCAACATAGGAAGCTAGACTTTGTATTCAAACAGACCTGGATACAAACTTGCCTGTACCATTTACCAGCTTTTAACTTATTTACTCCAGGCCTTTATTTCTTCAGGTGCTATCTGAGGTGATTATATCTGCCTTAAAAGATTTTTGTGAGAAGAGTCTGGACCACAATGTGTACCCCATGAATGTTGCTATTATCCTTTAGTAAATGAGGCAAACTGCTTCCCAATTAATTACATTCTTTACAATAAAGACATAATTAAAAGGAAAAGAAATCTCACAATCAGGGATTTACATCCTTACCTTTTTTGAATCAATATTTTTAATACATTTTTAAGTGTTCCTGTTTGCTGGAAGAAATTTCCAAGACTACAGTGAAGTTATTATACAAATTTATTTTCTTAGAATCTGTAAAAATTATGAAGCATAAGTGCTTTATTCATTGCTCTACTTATAAACTGCCCCCCCACACACACATTTCACAAGACATTTAGGTTATGGTTTCCATCCAAGTCATGTATCCTAGAAAGAAAACATTCCTCAGAACATTTGAAATTCTTAACCACATTGCCAACAGAATAGCCTGCCAACTCCTAAGTGAAAACCCAGGCCTTTCAAATATTTGTTTACTAAATAAAAATAAGACAAGATATTTTGCTGCACCTACACTGAAATAATTTAAATATGAATTTTAGTTACAGAATATGTGGAATAAATCACAGACTATTGTAAAGCATGTTTATCATTAAAAAAAGAAATGTCCTTTAATTTTCATTTCCATTTTTATCTTGCTATTTCAGTTCTGCCACTCTAAATGCAAACTAAAGAAAGCAGATAAGACACTTAGGTTATATCATATTCTTTTGCAAGATCCTGAAGTATGCTTTAAAATTTGCTGTATGAACACTAGGCCATGCATGAATCTTCTGATTTTACTAATATATGCCATATACATGTCTGTTTTAAAGTCCACTACATCAAAATGTCTTGATAAAGTGGCTCAGCTAATCCTCACAAATTTTGACTACACAAAAATTATCGAATTTGTGATTCTGCATCTTATTTTTTAAATTCATACATTAAGGACAATTTATCAAGGAAAAATTTACATGTATTACATTGCTTCTTAGAAAACCAATATGAGCTCAAGTTACTGTTCTGAAATGAGAATTACAGAAAGGCAAACACATTTGTCTTTTCTTATTAGCATCAATAGCTTTTATTGAGTTGGGAAATCTTATTTAAAATAAATAACTCTTTGTCAGAAATTCCTGAGTTGTTGATTTCAAGCTCTGGGCAATCACTCTGTCGGCCAACACAGTAAATTAATGCCAACTGTTCCACTGTCAAGCATAAGGTACACAGTATGCAAAAAAGAAATATATATATATGTACACAGACATACATATATATAATTTTTATGCATCTATGAATTTTTATACATATATGTGAAACCTCTAAAAATACATGATTATATTAAGTTACTAAGTTTATAATTTTTAAAAAATATTTGTGTACATATTTTAGTCTAGTTTTACTATTATATATCTTTATTAAAAAATGCATGTTAGAGAGAGTATGGAAAGAGGGTTGCTTTAGAAAAAACTAAAAATAAATCTAAATCATTAATAGAAAAAAAACAATCTTTTTTTTTTTTCCCATTTTTGAGGGCAAAACAGGCTCTTCCAGAGAAAAGCTTCACTTAGGGAAGAAAGGGAAATCATCGGGATATCTGAATATGTCATGATAAAATTATCGTGCTTTTTTTACTGTGCTTGCTGTTGTTCATGTATTAATGTTTTATTTAAAAAATGTTTATAAGTTTTTAATCTCTGTACAAACACTTGAGTATAATGGGTTGTTTTTATTTGCTTTTTGCTTTGTTTTCTAAAAACAGGAAATTATATCTAGGCCATCAAGTCTCTAGTTTAAAAAAATGAATTTATCAGGTGGCAATGAACTGAAAATAGCAAAATTTGGGAAACAACTAAAATTCTATCTTCCTTCAACTTTTAAATTCTATCACTAATTTAATCTGCTCCTCCTTGCAGAAAGCAAGCAGTTTACTTGAATAGAGGTTAGTTCCTTCTATGAATGTAAATATATCTAGGTGCAGAGAAACATGTTGCATGGGTTTACTCTGAGGGCCATGTAGACACCCACTCTAGCAACTAAATACACAACTGTAACATTGATTTCTGGTTTATTCTCTCTTGCCACTTCCTTCATGTTGGAATTTGTACATCCCTTCTGTGAGGGTCTCTATTCTGGTCCCAAAGAGCTAGGAATTTAAACCCAACTATTCTCCAACTTTTGTTCTCCTTTAGGAAGTGGAAATGAACCAGTAAACCTATGTAAGTCTGTTTATGTCCCCAAATGAGTCTGACCACCATCTAGACCTTTAGACTCCCTTCTTCCACAGTCTATAAATACTTTCCCAATATTTTCCTGGGGACGTATAGTCATGATTGGTTTTAATAAGTATAGAGAGGAGGTCCATCAACGTGATCAGGATATCTTTTTTGCTAATTGTTGCTAATCAAACTCTCCTCCCTTCCCATAGAGGCAGGAAGACAAGGACTCTATCATGCTTGATGATTACATTTCAAAGAATGGCTCCCACATCCCAGATAAAGACATTCCTAGGTTGGGTTGTAAAACTGGCAAGAGTCTGGGATAATATTTACATCTGAAAGGAACAAGGAAAGAATTTATATTTGAAAGTTTCCTGTAGTTAATGCTTTAAGAAAAGGGAAGTCTGGAGCTTATGGTCAGGAAAAAATCTTGTCTAAAGTTTAGTCAAACTCTGGGGAAAATTAAGGCCATCTAAGATATAAGCCACAAAATACATCTTAAATTCAATTTCCATGTAAGTTACCCTTTATTTATGCTTTAATCCAAATTGTTTCTTTAGTGTAGGATCAGAAATTTTTTCAATGTAAAATAAAAAAACTTTCTGACGTCCAAATATGTATACCAAAAAAGCAGGAATTTTGTGAACAAAATACAGTAATTGTTTTGTTAATGATTCTTCTCATATGTAATTGTGCAAGACTGTACTGGCTTTTAACTTTAAGAAGGTTTCAAAAGGCTGATAGGAAACAGAGGCCTTTCTCCACAGCATGCAGGTAAAGGCTGACCTTGAGCTTGCAGCTGGAAAGCTATTTAGAAAGGCCATGCCTTTTCCAGTTCTGCATCTTTGCATCACAGTAAGCTCAATGCCCTTCCTCCAAAAGAGCCAACCTATCTCCTTGTTATGAGCCAGCTCTCATGTATAACAGCACTGTACCATTGGTGAAACAGTAAGTCTTCAAGCACTTTTCTTGTAGGATGAGTTCACATCAGCAAAGTGCTTGAAGGATATAGCAGAATACATATGGGAACTAGAATCTAGATGTGATGGTACAAGCAAATGTATGAAACATTTTATAAACTTTTGTACTATTTCTTACTAGTTATTCATTTAAGCACAAAATTTGCAGCGAAAAGCCAATAAAATACCTTACATTGTGAAAATAATGTGAAGTATTTATATATGAAATTTATATGGACAGTCTTTAAAAATCATAACCTTGAAAGTTCTATTCAAAATCCAAGTTGTTTTTCTGTTTTTGGAAATAATGAGAGTAAAATATGAGCTGCTCTTTACATGGAATTTGGTGATTTAGGGGTTATGACCAACAGTAATGTAATAATGTAATAATTATTGTTGGTCATAACCCCTAAGTTCAAAAACTTGATTTCAAATAATTACATCACTCACATACTTCCTTTTCTCATTTTGACTCCTGTTTTCTGTTCCCTTCATCACTACCTTAACCCTCATCACCTAATATCTTTGTCTGCTGAAGCAGTCCTCTAACTGCCTTCTTTGCCATTAGTCATTTCACTCCAATCATATTTGCATACCGAGGCCAAATTATTCTACAGCAATATCATTTCAATGTCAAACTTTCATCCGTAGTCTTTTATCTCCTACATAATAATCACACTCATACTTGGCATTCAAAACTGTCCAGAACTTGAGCCCAGTGTATTTCCCTACTCTGTCACTTACATACGTTTGCATACTAGCCATGTTTAACCAGTTGGTGCACTTGTTTTGATAAAGTCAGAACTGATATTTAAATTCCTATTCTGGCACATAACAGTCTATTTACTTTCTGTGATCCAGTGTACTAGAGCTTCAATTTCATGTCATTTAGTATCTACCTCAAAAGTTTGTTATAAGCTTTATTGATTACAGGAATATTCACAGTGGTAGAAGCAGTTGTTGTTTTTGTTACTGAAATTCCCACTTTTTACAGTAAACTATCTTCTAGAGAGTACACAAACTATTTTATATACTTGATGATATTTAACCTGCTAACAACCCTGTCATAGGTGATGTCACACCCACTTTACAAATGAAGAAACTGAATTGCAGAAAGCTTAGTAGTTTACCAAATTGTATACAGTCAATAGTTGCGTCAGGATTTTAAATATGGTTGGCCTTTTATTTTTGATATGTATGTAAGGTGTGGAATGTGATGATTACATATATGCACACTCACACAAACACACTGGGAAGTGATCACCACAATCACATTAGTTCACACATTTTCACCTCACATAGTTACCGTTTTTCTTTTTTCGTGTGTGTGACTAGAACATTTAAGATCTGTTCTGTCAGAAAATTTCAAGTATACATACAGTATTGATAACTATCATCATCATGTTATACTCTAGACCCCCGTAACTTATTCATCTTATAACTGAGAGTGCGTACCCCAGAATGTCTTAAAGGACTTAAGTAGGGCAGAAATAACTCCATAATAATATACCGTACTTTGCTAATGCATTCATGTTTTGTGGGATAAATTTTATTGTTTGTCAGATACTTTGAGAGTATTATGAGTTCAAAAGAGCTCCTAGTTACTGAACTACTCTCAGTTCCTAAATGAAGAACAAAAGCCTTGGGTGACTGCTCTTTAGAGTTCCAGGCACTCATATTTTCTGGCCCAAGTAGAAAAGTCAATTACACGCTATGATAAATTGTTTATCATTAGTTCAATAATTCTGCATATATTTCCTTGCACATAGTAGATAACTGGAAATTTTTTAAAGAATTTGTGTTATATAACTGCTGCTGGTCTGGAAACTGTTGCACATATTACCTGGATTGGAATACAAATAATAATTTTTATTATGCAAATAGTAGTAATAATATGGCAGTTAATTCAGATCAGTTCCTGAAAAGTGGCTTTGCAGTTTATTATGTGATTACTTTTTTTTAAAAGGAGTCAGTAAAGTTGATCTCTGTTGCACTAGCTGCAGAGAGAGGCAAGTAGGCCTCCAGAATCATCCTGACCAATCAAACTGAGCTACCCAGGGAAAAAAATGTTGCACAGATAAACCACACACACAAAAATAACATGAAACAGAACTGAGAATGTTCTTAGAATCTTAACTGAGCTCAACAGGAAACAAAAAGGGCTTTGCTTTTAGCATGGTGCAATTAACTATATCCAATCTTGCTTTTCTTCAGCAAGGCTTTTATGAATTAAGTAAAGACATGTCTAATTCATTAAATTCAGACTTTATATTCAAACTCCAGCACAGAGGAATAAAATACATAGTTTGGCCTTGATTATTCACATATTTTCTTAGGTTTTCTACTTTATCTGAGCAATATATACCTAAGTGGTTTTAATTATAGTGATTTAATCTAAATATTTACTTAATTAAAAACTATAAATGTTCGACACTTATATGTTTCTGAAAGTACTTTTTCTGATTTTGGAAGATCTGTTAAATGGCAATTTGTTTTCCTCATATTTTAAGTGCCCAGCGTTTAACTGTGACTTATTAGGCATGCTTCAAACCACATCCATACAGACAGTTCTAACATTCCCAAAAAACCTCTTGAATTGCTGAAGAAATATTTTGAAATATAATTTAAAAAATGAAATTCCGTGTACTATACCTATTTCTTCTAATTGTAGCAATACTGTTTTTAAAAAAAAAATTGTAAAAAAAAAAAGTCTCCAGGATTTCAAATTTAATTAAAAGTAAGAAGCAATGAAAATGATAAAAGCTCTTTGAGCAGCTAAATTGGACTGAGGAATTTTTATGGACTGAATTGTGTCCATAAAAATTCTGTGTTTAGAGCCACAAAATTCATATGTTGAAGCTTTAACCTTTCAATCTGATAGTATTTGGAGATCAGGCCTTTAAGAGATAATTAGGAGGCCGGGCGCGGTGGCTCAAGCCTGTAATCCCAGCACTTTGGGAGGCCGAGGCGGGTGGATCACGAGGTCAAGAGATCGAGACCATCCTGGTCAACATGGT
>NW_016107698.1:1076442-1107138 GCF_001604975.1 Cebus imitator
AAAAAAAAAAAAAAAAAAAAAAAAAGATAATTAGGATTGGATGAGGTCATGAGAATAAGGTCCAGTTAATGGGATTAGTTTACTTATAAGAAGAAACACAAGCAAGCTTCCTTTTTCTCTCTGTTTACCAAGTGAGTATGCACAGAGAAGCTGGGCATTGAAGAAGTCAGGAAAAAGCGCCCTCATCAGAGCCTGGCTGTGCTGGAGCCCTGAGCTCAGATTTCTGGCCTCCAGAACTATGAGAAAGTAAATTTCTGTTGGTTAAGCCACGCAGTATGTGGTATTATGTTATGGCAGCCAGGGCAGACTAAAACATTTACTAAGTTGTAAAATATTAAGTTTATTATTAGTTCAGTGGAAAAAAAGAAATACTATTATTACAGATGCCTACAAAGAGCTCCTGTGCAGCAGCTGTGTTCTTTGAAGGGGGCTTGACAGGGTGGCTCTAGTGTCCTGTGATGCTCTGTAGAGCCTTGAAAAGATGTTTAAGGCTAAGAAAAAAGTGGAGAAGTGTGTCGTCTTAGCACACTAAGCTCTTGATTGTGGATCTGGAGTGTTAGGGGGCTTATGTAAGTTTCTGTCACTTACTGTATAACTTTGGTCAAGTCCCATTGTCAATGAAAGTCATAGTTTCTCAGCCTGTAGAATGGTAATAATAATAAAAAAAACCTAACTAATATGGCAGGGAGTAGATAAACACGTTAAGTACCTAGGAGTCTACTTAGCACATATGACTGATTAATTGATATTTCATCCTCATCCTGTCACTTGCATAACATATTATAAAAACTATTTTTTCCTTTAATTCTTCAAGTGTTGGGGCATAATAATAGTCCTGTGTAAAACAAGAGACTCCAAAAGTCTGAGCATATATAAAAATAAGTTAGGTTTGCCATCAAATAAAGCTCAATAAGGTTTATCTGACACACTTGTAAATGCGACTCATAATTGTAGGTGCATTGCAAGAAATTTACTCATCAATGGTGAGTAATTAATAAATGATTGTAATAATAAACATTTTCACAGTCAAGCTGTGTTTGATTCAATTGGGGGAAAGAATTTAGAGAAAGGACAGAGGGATGCTTCTAGAGTTTGAGGCATTAGGGCAGCAGCCCAGCCTAGGTGAAATATTGAGGGCAAGGATGGTGGGCAGGGAGAAGGCAAGAGACAGTAACTTGAAAGACTGGAGGCTTCATGGAAGAGCAATAGTGTCAGAAAGAGATGTGTGATAATTCACCCAAGAACAGCTTCTCTCAGCTTCTGTATTGCAAAGCTGTGATCTAAGTCCTTTTAGGTGACCTGTGCCTTCAGGATGTAAATACCAACTCTGCCTTTTAAGGGCTGCCTGACTAAGTTCCATAGCCTCTGAGAGCTTTACTAGTAAAGCAGGAGTAATAAAGTTTAGGTCATGATGTTTCAATAAGAAGTTCAGTGACATTTATAGTTTATAATAGATGCTCAATAAATAGTATTTCCTTTATGTTTTCAGATCCATCTATCAGACTTCTCTGGCTCTCTGGCAGGAACCATGCTTTTCTGATCACCAAGAGAGTGGCCTCTTTTTGGTGAAGTGCAAAGAGGAATAGCATAGGTACAACAATGTATCAGGTTTTTCAGATTTGAAAAAACATAGGAGACAAGAAAACAGATGATATTTCTACCTCTGGAACTTTTCAAACTCAGACATTCCTTCAGACTAAAAGTTATGCCAAGCCTTTTGGCTATTGTAGAGGGGGTTGGAATGGACAATATTTTCATTCCTTGTTTATTTCAGAAGTGCTATACAAACACTCACATGTTTCAAAGTAGCTTCCTTTCTTCTGTATTTTTCAGTTTTTCTCAGAATCATCTCTTAATCCTAACCAAATGGAGAGGAGTTAGAGTGCTAAAATACCCCATAGCACTTATGTATTGCTGCATTAAAAAACTACCCCAATTAAAGCCACAATTTATTATCTCACATGGTTCTGAAGTTTTCTAGCTCTGAAGGTTAGAAATCGAGAAGCGGCTTAGCCAAGTGGTTCTGGCTAGGAGGGTTATTTCAGGGATACCCACGTTGGCTGGGGCTGCACTCATATGAAGGGGTTGGAAAATTCACTTCCAAGCTAACTCACATGGCTGTAGAGGGGGCAGGTGTGGGGAAAGGTGGGGGAAAGAGAAACAAAGAGAGATAAGATGGAAGTTATGGATATATCGTATGACCTCACTTTAGAAGTCAATTACCATCCCTTCTGTCATATTTTGCTATAGCAAACTGATAAAACCCTCATACAATGTGAGTGTGAGATCAGGAGGAGAGGATCACTGTTGTCATCTCTGAGGCTGGCTCCAATATATCTCTTTAGCTTCTCAACTAGAGAAACCAACTGTACTCATGGTCTGATAGAGCTGCAGGTTGAGAAGGCTCATTCCATCTTATTCATCCACTAAGCACTGGAGAAATCTCTACAAATCACAGGTTTGATGATGATTTCTGATTTTTATTTCTGGATATGGACTGTAATATTTTAAATATTTATATGTTTAAAATCAGAAATCTGTTCAAATTCACTGTCAGTCTCTTAAACTACAAGTAAATATTAAGAGCATCAGAAGTTTTCAAGGCAATTATGGTCTGTGTTACAATCAAGTTTTATAAGAAAGGCCAATTATACACAGAGGTAGAGGGACTGAACTGACCTGGGAATTTGGAGAAGCCTTCGCGAGGAGATGACTTTGAATTTTGTTTTAAAATATTAACAAGATTTGCACAATTGACAAAGGCAAGCTAGAGGACATATATTAGGAAAAAATGTTGAGTTTCAACAAGTTTTATAAGACAGCATGTAAAGATAAACTTTGCAAATCTCCAACACTAGGAGAAACTATAATTCATTGAAACATACATAGTTGATAAAAATATAAGCAAGGCAAAATATACAAAAATACATTTAACAAAAATGTAAGCAGTGCAATGAGAAAGTCAGAACTCCGGGTAGTGATGACCTCTGGAAGGAATGGAGGAACCAAAGTTATGGGAACACAGAAACATCAGAGAGAGATCCAACGATGTTGGTGATATCCAAAAATTTTAGTAGGATTATAAATGTTAGAATTACTCAGAACAATTTGTATGTATAAAATATTACACAATCATTTTTTTAACATTCAGGATATGTCAGCAGAAAGAACAGTATGTGAAAATGCATGGAGGGATGAAGGAACTTGGAATAAAATATAGACATAATTATGACAGACATGACAAATAATGCATTATCCTTCATAATATACAGTTTAGTATTCTAATATTGTATTGGAATATACAAAGGAAAGGAGATTAGAGATACAATTGAAAGCAACATACTCAAAACTCAAAATCTTGCAAAAGAAGCAAGTGCTATTTCTGTATTAAGAACCAAGAGGCTGATTTATCCTTTGTTGCCTGCTTGGTGATAAAATCAAGGCATATAATAATTAAGGATTTTGAATAATGTGAATTAATGATAAGTTAGAGCAGCAGTCACTTTTTCATCATTAGGAAAGAGGTCCAGTGCATTTTAATTGTCTGAAGCTCATCGTGTGCCAACAACTTTTGTTCCTAGTGGAATTCAAATCACAGGGCAGTACTTTATTGAACAACTTACCCTTTTAAACTATTGTGAAGCTGCAAGTAAGGTTTAATTACATTATTGCCAATCATCTGAAGAATGGTAATTACTTGGCGCCCTTGGCCAATGTTTCTGATTTAAAATGCTGTAGAGTACTCAACAGGTCATAAGTTCATATCCTGGTCCTATTAATTTTCTTTTAAAGCCTTACTTTATTCCTTAGACAAGGAATAACTCCGCCCTTCAAAATGATGCTTAGGAAAAATATGAATGATCTGAAGAGAACAGATACATGAAACAGAATGGCTTTGACTGTTATGACCTGTTTGCCATTAGGTCTGTGTTGTTTTTGTCTTTTTGTATTCCTCTTTTTAGCAGCCAAAAAAGGAAAAAAATATATCTGAGACCAAGAGACTATTTTCTTGTGAGAGGTTTGAAGTGTCTTTATAATTCAGCAGGGCTTCTAGCCAAAATTTTAGTTTTGACTGAAAGCAATATTTATCTGCATCAGAGTAAGACTGACTTCCTGTGTGTCTAGGAACAGAGCAGAATGTGTTTATTCTAGTGAAGGTGATATGCAAGCAGGAGGGAATGAAAGTTGGAATTTTTTTTCCTTTTGAAGATTAAAATCAGATATAATCCTTGTAAGTCCACATTGGGACTTTCTGATCAAGAAGTTGCATCAGTTTTGCTAAAAGAAGGCCAGGAGTGTCTGAAGCTATTTTCTTAGTGAGCACTGTCTTCTGACTTGAGTTCAGGTGTGACTAGCTGTTCATGGTTAACTTCAGTGCCAATTCCTGAGTTTTCTACTCTTCGTTCGACTGCCTGAGCTTCTTTTGCTCCTTTGTCTGCTTGGTAGATCTTTGTTTTGCCATTTGGTCTGCTGTTGGTGAAAATGTCCTTTCGCTTAGCCCAATGATACCATGCTCCAGCCAAAGTTGACCCATGTTTTCTGGGTATGGGCATGCTCCAAAGCTATCCTTCTTCTACTTAACGTGTTATTTAGGGTAGCAATAAGCCTCATGGTTATCAGATTAGTATCTTAACTAAGGTGTTCATTTTGTATTGGGGTTGTTTCATAACTAAAAATGACTACAGCTTCTTTTCTTTCCAATCATCTTCTCACCTGTGAGTGCCCCAAGACACAATCCTTAGTAGTCTTCTCCCTAAATTACATACTTGCAAATATTGACATAGTTATGCAACTCTTCATGAATAACTTCCTCCTTCCTTCTGTTTTTTTTTTTTTCTTCCTCCTATGACTATGATGTTCTTTAAACAACCCTCAATAACCATGCCCTATTCGTAATTTTATTCAGGTAGACCCCTGGAAGTATTGTTTCAGTGACTCATTTTTGGCATGCTAATATCATATGAAGAGTCAGCCTCATGATTTCATCTATTCCTCTGTGACAGACTATGTTGGTTATTCACCTGACTTTGGGTTCAAAAAAATAGTCTTCTGAAGGCAATTATCACAGTACCTTAAAAAAGTGGTTGGAAAGGAGTTTTTATAGAAAGAATTCTTGTTGAAATTATTAAATATTTGCATTTCTGGCAGGTATTCATGTGAAATATTACCCTTCATGTTCAATCACATTAAACTTTTCACTTAGAAACATAACCCTTAGAAACGTAACAGTCCCAACTAATTGATACATAACATTGTCCAACTAAATTTTTAGCATTAAAAAATATAGATGTAGGACCACCTCGGTTTCTCATAATGAGTATGTTGTGATGATCCAGGATTGAACAAAATGTAGAATTCATCAGCAGGGGGTTGATTGCATAAAATCACATCAAATATCTCTGCAGAGTTTTTTACCTAGTAGATTTCACTTTGCAAGTTTACCACAGGTAGAAATTTTCAGTGATGAACAACAGCTCTAAGATAAATATATTTTGTTCAGATTACGTATGAAAAGATAAGAATTGGTATTTATAAAGCTAGAACTAGAATTCTAGTTAGTATGACTGACAGCCTATAGATTTTGTTTTACAATATTGTATTCCTATATTCTAGGCTAGCAAGAAATTAAAGCTTTAGTCTAGTAGTAAGAATATCTTGAGTCACATTCTCAGCTCTTTGCTGTTCCTGACAAGACTTGTCATCTTCGTGTCTTACTTTACTCATCTGTATAAAAGTAAGGAGGGTATCTGCCCTATATTTTTTACTAAGTTGTTAGAATTATATTAAATGTGAGGCATAAAACTAAGATATTTTACATTATGTGTTTCATAATTAGCACAGTATTTTGACAGCAGTAGAATCAGTTTCTGATACTGCTGCTCTTCAACTTTTATTATTTGTTCTTCCCTTTTGGATTCTAAATTCTGTGACTTCCTCATCATCACCTCCTCACTGACCCCTTTTTGAGAGAAGGATATTGTATTTTTGCCAGTAGGAAAGCCAATGATGAAACCATACTAACAGTTGAAGGAAAGAGTTCCTCCTATTTTTCTTGGGTGAAATGTTGCTAACACCAAATTGTCCTTTTCAATTCTGTACTTGCATATTAGTTACAATAACTTATTTTCTTCTTGTTCACACAGGAAATGACTTATTTCTTGTAGCAGTTCATGAACTGGGACATGCTCTGGGTTTGGAGCATTCAAATGATCCCACTGCCATCATGGCTCCATTTTACCAGTACATGGAAACGGACAACTTCAAACTACCTAATGATGATTTGCAGGGCATCCAGAAGATATATGGTAGGTTACTACTGTTTCCATTTGCTTAATCCTGTAGTGAAGTCCAGAATTTCTGCTGTGTTTTCTTCTTTGAGATAGATGCTCTAAGAATAAAATAGATAACTAAATAAAAAGTATATAGCTGGCCTACTGGCAAAATTATTCTATCAATTGAATTTCATTGGCAAAGGTCCCAGGTATGTTAATGTATAGATTATGGGAACAATATTAAGCACTGATGAAATTTTCTTACTGAGCTTGGTTGAAACCTGCAGTTACTGCAAAGTTCTAATAAACTTTAGTTTTTAAAATTCAGGTAAAAATATATAATAAATGAATGTAACCAATGAAAACAGGAAAAAATATAAAACTTTCATATATAAAATTCTGAGACTTTTCTACAAACTGACAGATTGACTCATAGTTTGGGGGGTATGATGTTAGGTATTTCCTAGACCAAGTACTTTTGAAGGTCCACAAAATACCCTTATGTGATGGTACAAGAAATTGGTCCCAAAGTCATGTAATGATTTTTGACCTAGAGTAAGAGTTAACAAACAAGGGAGTGAAATTAACAAGTGATAGTTTATTAATACAGAGTGCAAAACAAATTTCTAGTATAATAATGTCATTTTTATTTATTTCAGTCAATGAATGCAAATTAAGAGAAAAAGGGAAAGACTATTATGCATATTCACTACAATCCTAACTTCCTTATACAACCATTGACCTTTATAAAGGCATTTATTTCACACATAGTTGCTAATAACTTGACATTTATAATTTACATATAGCAAATACGCTTTACTAAATTAATGAAGTGAAGCTTTTATTTTTACAATACAAAGACAAATGTGTGCCATCTGTATGTTAATATCCAATATCCAGAAGATGTCTTTTGCATTTTTAAGCAGCATAGTTTAAGTTCACTAATTTGTTTTACATTCATTAGTTTTTTCAATTTTAATAACTCAGTGGTAAATATTCTCTCAGGGTTAAAATCGATTTGTAAAAAAAGGTCAGTTATTGTGCTGTTCTTTAGTTTGCTGGGATACCAAGAAGAGAGAAATGTCTGACTCAGTGCTAAATATCTCTTATGTTGAATTGAACTATCCTATGTCTAAGTGTGTATCATCAGAAATTCTTCTTAAGTGCTTCACTGAAAGAGTCTCTTTCTCACGACCTCATGAAGTAGCAGTCTAGACTGAAGGTCTGCAAAAGAATATTCTTCCCATACCTAAATATTAAATGCAAACAGCTTTATATTTCTTTTTAAAAACATGAATCTCTTGAGAATGCTGCTTAACATCTGTACCAAATTACATATGTAAACTTTGGCTTGATTTAGAAGCCTCTTTTGAGAAATACTTCTTCACATTAATATTTTACTGGTGGTATTTTAATCAATAGGTATTTTAGATTCATTTCTTAAATGAAACACTCTTCCAGCAATTTATCAAAACATTTCATTTGAAGAAAACGGTGAAAATCAATAAAAGTGTATCAAACAATTTTGACACATAGGATAGAATAAACTTTGCTTCGTTAACATTTCTCTTTTGGAAATATTTGCAGAGAATCATTTTCTAGAGAAATATAGAATTAACTTTGTTGGAGCTTACATACATGGCTCCAGTATTCCTTTCCATTTATTTGTTATTTATACACCACCTACTTCCGAAAAAGATCTGAAGGCAGCTTTTCCAAAAATGACTGTGGTGAAGCTATAAAAAATATTAGTAAAAATTAACAAAGAAAACCTAGCTACCAGGATCCAGAATCTAGCATGATAAGGACTGTTTCAGTTAGACTTAGCAATGCTTTTTTGGGTAAGATATTTTGTTTTTTCAGAAAATATACTATCTTAAAGACCTCTTAGTTCGCTTAGTCTGTGCCCTCTGCTGATAAGTGATTGTTCTCTGTAGCATATTTTCCAGCTCTATTCCAGTTTTAAGTGAGCCAAGCACTGTCCTCATATTTTCAAAAGGTCCACCTGACAAGATTCCTCCACCTACAAGACCTCTACCGACAGTGCCCCCACACCGCTCTATTCCTCCGGCTGACCCAAGGAAAAATGACAGGCCAAAACCTCCTCGGCCTCCCACCGGCAGACCCTCCTATCCTGGAGCCAAACCCAACATCTGTGATGGGAACTTTAACACTCTAGCTATTCTTCGCCGTGAGATGTTTGTGTTCAAGGTAGGAGACTGATTTTTTTTTTTTTTTAACAGTAGAGCAAGTGTTTAGTGTTGCTTTAGAAAACAAGTTCTCATTCATTCTAACACTACCTTCCCAGCCCTCTCACAGTTAGAAAGTTCAAAAAAAGCATTTTAAAAAATAAATGCACAAATGGGCTGAAATGTCTAGCAGAAGATTGCTGTAACATTCTATTTTGGGAATGCATTTATGTCAGCAGAAGCTAAAATGCCTAAAATGTGAGGGTAAAAAAAAATTGCAGCATGTTATGAAGAGATAAAATAGCATAATTTGAATCATGAATAGGAACTAATAGGGATGATTTGCTTGGGAACTTAGCCACTTGCAGGCATACCGCAGCTATTGTATCTGTGGTTTACATATCTTTATGAGATCCCTGTCATTTCATTTGATCATTAAAGCATTGTTTTACAGGAGGAGCATTGATCATTTGGTTTGGGGGTCCACTGGTAGCCCTTTGAGTTAAGTCTCTTCTATGAGACTATCATTTTAACTTTACATATACATGTTATTGTTTTCATGTTTTAGGCAGTTATGTCTAACATTATTTTTTTTAAAACATTACAAGCTGAAACTAATTTTACATTTGCAAAAAGGCTTTTAATGTCAGGTTCTTAGAAAATAACACTAATAAATAGTATATCAAAAGTAAATTATGTAATATTGGAAGGTGAATATAATATAATGCTAAAAAATAATTTTCTCCCCTAGTATTTGTAAACTGGTCTTAAAGATTAATGAAGAAAATAAGTTTGGATGTTGGCATTAGAGTATTAAAAGAGCCACATTTTGTCAATATTATTTATTTAAAAATGTAATAATGTGCTCTCATTTTTGGTGGACATAAATAAACAAAAATAATCAAATGCTGTTCTACTTACATAGAATTTCCTGTTTAGCAGAAGCTATCATTTAAAAATATAGATTTCATATAATTTTTACTAGATAAAATACTCTATTTTCTTTATTGGAAAATAAGATCTGGATTTGATACAACATGCATAAAAGCATCATGCTTTCCAGGAAAAAAATCAATATGTTCTTAAAGCACATGAATAGATTTTTCAGTTCTATAAATGCCCTGTAATACTTAATTAGATATCACCATTCAATTTCAAGTAGTTTAATAAATTTAGATTCGAGTAAAGAAAAAGCTTACTTTTTTTACTCATTGTGTTACTCTATGTCACTCATATTGTTACTCATTGTAGCTAAGCCCACAGGAACTAGTTGGAATGAACACAGTGCAATCTTTTGTTTATTCTGCAAGACACTAGATGAAAGCTGACGGGTTTTGTTTTTATTATATTGGCAGGATTTAAACATTGCAGGCTTTATACCTTGATATCATAATAATAATACCAAAGCATCAACCTTCTTTAAGAATATGATGTGAAATTGACTCTTAGTGCATTATTTTTTTATGATTCCTGTGTATCTAAATAGGTTGCTGATTTCAGAGGAGACTAGTGTCTTCGTGTCTAGTGATTGCTTTCACCAGCCTCTTTGCTCTGCACATTGTAGAAGTTTAGTAAGTGCTGTTGACAAACAAAAGATGGTCCTGTGAATACTGGTTCCTGAAATCAGGAACTGATAAAAAGTACATGGATGAGACTCTCAAGTAGAATGCAATAGCTACTATTTTCAATATCAAAACAGGTATGCAAAAAATATAAGGCCTGCAAAACAGGTATGCAAAAAATATCAGTAATCCCTAAACTCTGAGATTATCTTGGGTTTCTTTAGCAAAATTCCTGACAGGACAGAGTTTCTAAAATTTGTCTGAATTTAATTTTTTCAGTAATTCTAAGAATTATTGCCTTATTTCTAAGAATAATTTCTCTGGGAGATAACATGTTCTAATATGCATTTTGTTCTTCATAATATCCATTTCCCTAATGAACATTTTGTCACAAAATTTCGTAATTTTTATTTTTTTATCTCATCTTTGATAGAATATGTCTGTGTGCCCAGCGTACTTTCCTGTGCATGAAGAATGTGTGAATAGAAACTAGCATTCCTGCCTTTGCAGAGCTCATATTTCAGGAAAGAAGACAAACTTGAACATTAATACTTTTAATACACAAGAGTAAAAGTCATGACACTGAAACAAAGTGAAAGCACTGAAGTCTAATCAAACAAGAAATTTTACTGAGATTGTAGTTGTAATGAATTTTGCGACAAATTTTCTCGGCACATTAAAGAAGTGAGTAGAATAGCAATAAGTTTACATATGGAGGGAGAAAAGACAGACATGTTCCCCTCTTGCATAAAGTGATAAATGTTATAATTCAGACATATACAGCATTGCATAGATATAAAGAAAGTATGATTGAGTGATATACCTTGCTCTTAGTTAATAGTTGCCATAGATTGGGTACCCGTTATGTATCTCTGACCTTATAAAAGCACTGAAAGATGGATAGCATTGTCTTTTGCAAATTTAAAAAACTGAAAATCAGAAAAGTTTTGTTGAAACACTTCTAAGAAGTAGTCAGTAGCTGAACACATGTCTGCTTGATTCCAAAATCCATGTTTTCCCCACTAGGCTTTGTGCTTTGTCACCTGAAATAATTGAGAAAAGTTTCAAAAGAAAAGTAGACTTTCAACTATATTTTGAAGTGATAAGTATTCAAGAAATATTTATTGCACTCATACGTTATGCTAGATATTATTTTAGGCACTGGATATGTAGCAGTGAACAAAACAGGCCACACTTGGGTTTCTTGCAAATTACATTCTATTCTTCAAGTAGACATGTGGATGAAAGGCTTCACATGGATGTTCCACTTGTGAGTGTCATGGAAGGATGTGAGAACCCTTGCATATGACAGAGCCTGGAATTCTGCTTTTCAGTGTTAATGACTACTGACTGGTCTAATATCTCCTCTATGCTTACATAGTCTAGACTGCCTTTACTTCTAAATTAATGCCATTGCCCCATATCTGATCTTTCTGCCATTTCAATATTTCTTCAATATGCACATCATTCTTTTTCATATTTTGCTCCTTATTGACTGTCTCTTCAAATATTTTTAGTATTGCTTATTGTTTGATCTCACTCTTACTAATATTACTTCATTATCTACTTTTGTTTATTACAGACTCTACACAATTTAGAAGCATCTTAATCTCCTCAACCCTTACCCATCAACACTTATTTTCCCCTAAATTTTAATGTCTGGGAATAGCTTCTCAAGCCTCTGCTCATCCAAATGTTTCCTCTACAGCATGTTCTCAACATCCCACCTTCTCTGACTGATTCTCTCTAGTGATTTTTATATTTATTCTCCATATTCAATTAGCATATTATTAATTTCTGTCTTCTAGAATTATTTCTTATTGAAATGCATTCCTCAACAAGATTTTTACTTCCCCAGAGCAGAGATTGGTTCATGTGACCTTCATTGTGTTGATTGCTAATGAATAGGGATGTCAGTATAAGAATTGCATAATCAAACTATGACCAATATTATTTTTATATGTTGATAATCAGCCTAAATGAAATCCCTGAAGCATTTTATTTTGGTAAGTTGTTATTCCTTGCCCAAAGATTTCAATGAGTATTATTTATGTATATTTTATATGCATGATTTTTAAGTCAAAAATAAGAAAATCTAGATATAAGTAAAAGGTAATATCATCAGATAATTTTGTTTTCTTGTAAGAAAGAAGCCTTTCTTTATAATAGCAGTTTCAGCATAATAAAAGCAAAAATGCTTTTTGGTAATGAGCATCTTCTCAGAGGATTTGATTTACATTACACTTTCCAGGTATCCATTTATTTAAAATGAGTTCACTTAGATATGAGTTTCTGTAGGAGATGGGATATGTCTATACATACATACAGGTGCACACACACACACACACACACACACACACACACACACACACAGAGACACATACACACACACCCTTCTTTCCTTATGCATGAAAATTTTAAGCCATGCAGCTTTATAATCTTTAGAGAATGTAAACCACCTAATCGAAGGAAATGGGAATCAAAACAAAATGCCAAAGAAGAGAAAACAAAGGCTGGGTATGGTGTCTCATGCCTGTAATCCTAGCACTTTGGGAGGCCAAGGCAGGCGGATCATGAGGCCAGGAGTTCAACACCAGCCTAACCAACATGGTGAAACCCAGTCTCTACTAAAAATACAAAAATTAGCTAGGCATGGTGACATATGCCTGTGATCCCAGCTACTCGGAAGACTGAGGCAGGAGAATTGCTTGAACTGGGATCTGGGAGGTGGAGGTTGTGGTGAGCTGAGATCGCAACACTGCACTCCAGCCTGGGCAACATAGCTAGGCTCCATCTAAAAAAAAAAAAAAAAAGAAGAAGGAAGAGAGAAGCAAAATAGTAGTAACAAAAGAAGCTTTGTCCGTACCCTAAAAAAGATAGTTTTAAGACTACTCCCTAAAGAGTGTAAGCCGTTGTAACTAAACTGACAACAGCAATCTGATTGTTCAAATGAATACTCTCAAAGCACCTTTGGACTACAATGTAAGAACATTGAATATTTTAGTTATTCTGTGGTGTGAAAAAAAAACCAGAAGGCAAGAATTAGCCAAAGATGTACAGAACATATTTCAGTACACAGTATTTCACTATGTATGAATGAATGCATATAGTGGTAACTGTATTCTTTTGAAGCTGAGAATAAGAAAAATTGTATCCAGCACCAGAAGTTCCTTTAGTGTCAAAAAAATAAATAAATAAAAGAAAAGGATAGTTATCTTTGGTTACTGACTAGTTCTTTAGGAGGAATAAGCAAAGACGAATGCTTTACATTAGCACTAGAAAGATTAATTTGAAGAGACAAAGCTATCGTGGAACAGTGTTCAAAAAAGTATAGTGAATGTCTTTCCAGTTAATCTAGAAGAGCAAGTTTCATGGCTCTGAGTAAGAAAGGATTTCATCACTTACCAAAAAAATGTGAACCCAAAGCAGATTTCATTTGCTTTTTTTTAATTTGTCTAATTCTTGTGTTTGTTCATTTATCACACACTGTTTATTCTTAGATATGACCATCCTCATTTATGACCACCTTCTTTATTCTACTGAAGAGTCATAGTCAAGTAAGTACAGGGTATGGCTCAATTTCATTTGCCAAGGTGGTTTTGTTTCATAAAAAAGATGTGCTATAAAAAAGAGGAGAGAAAGGCACACCCACACACAGTGAGAAAGCGAGAGAGAACAGAGTTACTTAGTGAAAGAAATAGTTTAGAGGTATACAATTTTGCCCTGAATTATATTTCCATAATATTCATTGGTGACTAAACCCTTCACAATTAGTCAACATTGAACCCCTTGACTCTTCTGTTCAATAGAGTATCTCTTGGTATTTAATATCAATTTAAACTTTTTATTCTTTGCTAAATGTCTACCCATGGACCAAGAGTTACTCTTTTCATTGATTTTTTGTTTGTTTTTGTTTTCTTTCTTTGTTGTATATTTCTCTGATTAAATTCTAGCATTCTTGAAATCTGGAACTCTGTCTTTCTCACATCACTTGTATTAGTGCATCACATCATGCTCACACATAATATTCAAATATGCATGACATGAAATTTGTGGAATTAAAAGAAGTTGAAAATATGTTTTTCCCTTAAAACGTTTACATCCTATTAGTGAGTGGGCAGTATGTAATTATCAGCCAGAAATTATTTCTTTAAGCTGAAACCTACAACACAGAAAGAGTAAAGGCCTTTTTACACATGAGAGAAGGCTGAGTTGAGCATGGCGTTATGTTTGCTTAGTAGAGAGCAGCAGAAACAACCACAGGGTCCATGCAGCAACTTCCTAGTGTGATAAGTAGCAAGGAGAAAACGTTAGCAGTGTGATCAGTGGTAAGGAGAAAACCCAACATGTGAAAATCACCAGGGTGATTGTATTTGGTCAACTTTGAAAAGTCCAGCATACAGACCTATGAGCCTAGAGAAATGCTATAGGGAGCACTTGAGTGTTGCCTGTTCAACTTTATACTTGACCTTTCCTCTCAAAGGCCAAATTCAACATATTTAACTAAGTTACTGACACTCCTTCACAAACCTTCTGCTTTTGTATTCCCTGTTCGAAATAATGAGGGCTTCATTTTTCCATTTATTTAGTAAAAAATCTTGATATCGTTCTTGACTGCTCTTTCTCTCATCTCCCAATGCAACTCATCAGCAAATCCTGTTGACTCCATCTCCAAACACTTCAGGAAGCGGGCCACTTTTCTTCCTGTCTGCCACTACCATCCCAGTCCAAGTTACCATCACATAATGTCTTAATTATTGTCATAGCCTCCAAATTGGTTTTTCTGCTTTCTTCCTTGCCACCGCCTTTCAGTCTATTGTCAATACTGCGTACTGAATGACACTGTAAACCAATCCATCATATCATACCACTGCACTGCTAAAAGCGCTTCAATACCTGACTTGAACAAAAGCCAAAGTTATTTCGGTTGCTCATGGGGCTGCATGTTCATCAGCCCATTTCCCCTACCTCTCTGATCTTACCTCCTTTATCTTATTTTGCTCATTTTTACTCACTCAACTCCAGCCACACTTCCCTTCCCAGTTGTTTCTGGAACATTTCAAACACTCGTGGCTCTAAAGGCCTTTCTCTGTTAGTACCAAATATTCACTTATTTTCTAGATTTCTACTGAAGTATGTAGAGCAGCAGAAGGCTTTCATCAGTCTCTATTTCCGTCCAGACTGTTGCTTCACAGGTATTCATTGGGCTAGATATATGAAAAGGAACAGCAATATGTGTAGAATTTTGAAAAAGTTAACTATGGATTATATATATTTTGGCATTATGTAACCCTATATTGTGGGATGGATTTTTCTCCTACCCTTAGAAAAATTCTCTCCCAACTCTCAATTAAGTGGCACAATTTATTCCTGTTGCATAGTTGTATGTCTTTCTCTACATTTGGATAAGATCATCCTTAAACTCTTTGACATTAAAGATAGACTTCAAGTCAGATCCCTTTTGCTCTGTATTCCACACAAAGACTGTAACTTCTTATTTAATGCTAAATTGCAGTGGTCCTGAACATAGTAGACAAATATTTGCTAAGTACATCTGATCTTACTTTCCTCATTTGTATAATGGCTAATAAATTCCATCACAGATGTTTTGTAAGCTCAGGAAATGGTAGCTTTTATATAGCAAAGCAGGCTCAGCATTTTTAACTATTCATCATATTAATTGATTCAAATTCTGATACTATTTCAAATTATTTTTAAATAACATTTAGCTGAATAAAAATTACAGTATATGTCCATAATTCTCATGATATGAAAGAGATGAATGAAACAGTTTATTATTCATATCATGTCACTTTACTCAGTGAAATGATTAAAAACTATTTTGTTGGCAGAGAGTCTGAAAAGTGTTTTACAAACAAAACAATACTCACAGAAATCACACAGCCCAGAGTAATCAAAAATTACATTGAGTCACAGCTTAATTCCATACTGCCAGGAAGTGTCCTGATAATATTAATAGCATGTTGTAATTGGGTCTAGATTCACATAACACCAAAGGGAGCAATCACCAAGACATTGTAAGCAGAGAATTAAATGCAGTTTTCCTGTAGTACAAAATCATAGTGTTTTAAATATTTTAGTACATATTTTAGGGAGCAACTGGAATTATATGTAAGGCTGGATTTTAATGTCAATATTAATTGATTTTCAAAACACTCATATTTATAATTATACTTTAAAATTTCTCCTTGAAACCATTAAATGTTTTAATTGACATTTCCTGGCTTCTTAGCTATTAGGGCAAGTATTAGTCAGTAGGAATGGACTCAGTCACCTGAGTTTCCAAATTCCCTCTCAGTCACTTTGTTTTTGGGTGAGTTTAAATATTTTGAGCATATATTTGGATACCTGTTTTGGAATCAGTAAAATTACTTTTTAATAGTATAAAGCAGAGTGTTTAATATATGCTTTATGGTATATATTTTGGAATTTAGAATATATTTTATTATGTATATTTTATTTTGGTATAAATTTAGAATATAGGCAAGACAATTCTCTATAATCATGCATAAATGTTTTCTGAAATTATATTAATTGTTGTTCAACATCAAGAATGTATTAGCAGAAAAAAAAAGGAGTGGATATTGGTTAGACAGCCATTTCTCCAACACTTTCTAAAGCTTATTTCTTTATAAAGAGAGTTGCTTTTATGTGTTAATTGTGTAACCAGTCAACTTATAGAATTCTTTGTTACTTTTAATATTTTTTTCACCTGGCATTCAGGAATGGTTTTTAGTTTAAAGCTGTATACTTCATCTAGAATTTGCTTTGGTATAAGGTGTAAACGAGGATTTTAATTTTTGTCCAAATTATTAACCTAGCTTTATCCTATTTTTATTATTGATAAAAGTTTCATATTTCATATATATGAGAATAATAATATAGACAACACCTATTAAGCACTTAAGATTATTTTTCCACATGCTTTGAATGGATTATCATGTTTATATATGACATCATATGGGAAAGAGAGACATAAAAGTTAATTGGTTTCCATATACCAAGCTAGGGACAGCTTACCTCTGAATTTCTTGATTTTATTCTTAATAGTTTTTCATTTTACTCAACAAGTTCAGTTATACTTTTTGTTAAATGCAGATGAATTCAATCCTAATTAATACCAAAATATAGAAAAAGAAACAATCTCAACACAATAGCAACAAAAAAATAAAACATCTAGGGTTACACTTATAAAGAAATGTGCAGAACTTCCATGCGTAAAAGTTAAAATTTATTGTAGCACCAAAATACAATTTCAATAAATGGAAAGATGTATTCTATTCTTGATGAGAATCTTTGTAGCTGTCTCAGTACCACTGCCCTAAAGTGCTTACAGTCCAGTGTGGCAAATAGACATTCATCAACTAATCAGAAGAAGACAAGTAAAATTCTACCTATATTAAATGCAAAGTAAAGAAGGCAGGAGGTGCAACAAGAGCATATAGTTTCATTTTCATTTGTAAAACATGGTCATTAATATTGGGAGATGCTTTCCTGAGAAAGAGATACTTGAACTAACAATGAGCTGTCCTGGGTTTTTTTTGTTGTTGCTGTTTTGTTTTGTTTTTTCATAAGAGAACATATTACAGGGGAAAAAATCTGGACTAAAAATCAGTATACATGTCTTCTTTTAGTGCCAGACTATTTTTATCTAGATAAGAATTTCAGTTATTGGACTATAAATTGCTTATCAAGTAAGGCAAATAATAACAGTTATGCTACCCATCTCACAATGAGGCAAGATATTGAAAGCATTTTGAATGTTTCCAAATAGCTCAACTGATGTTAGGCATTGTCATCACTGGTACACATTTTAGGATGAATTTTTTGAAATGTATGATGCTTTTATGTCACTTTTATGGTTTTAAATTATATTAAGTCAAAAAATACTATGTTGGAGACTTCAGCTGTCTTAAAAACAAAAAGGTTCTACACTGTAAAGTTGAAAAATAATTATCAGAAGTTATATGAAACCTGAAAAATAAGACAAATTTTAAACAAGGCTGAGAAATAATATTTGAGTAAAAATTTTAAAATATTTCCCATTTTCCTCGATCTCTTTGGCTTTTATTCAAATAATTCTGTTTTTCATAATATAAAAATGTTTCTTATATTCTTTTAGAACATGTACATAAAATTTGAATCTACACATTCAGTTTTCTAAAAACAATTCCTTATACATAGATCACATTTCAATTTATCACTTATTTCTAAGGAAAAAATGGTTTTATTGTAATATAGGAAAATTTATTTTGCTATAATTATGGCATTTTAGGTAAATAACTTATAAAGAGTCTACATAAATATCATTCATAAAATGGGAACAAAATAATGATCATCATATAAAAATTTTTGCCAAGTTTAGCTGTAATTTTGTTTACATATAGACTTTTATACTTCTTTTGACTTTATATACTTATAAAATTAATTTTTATAATATTACACTTGGATTTTCTTTGACAGGTGTCAGGTTAGAGCTGGGCATTGATAATAAACAATGAAGTTGCTTTCTACTTTGCTTTTCTCTTCTTAAAAGTCAATGAATGTTATGCATTTCCAACTGAGTATTTGGTTTCATTTATTCTTTTAATCTATACTCACAATCTTTACTCTTGAAATAAATATTTGCTATGTTATAAATAATTGGTCTTGCCCTAAAGGAAGCCAAGCTTTGGCCCTCAGATATATGGAGTTAACCTGTGTCATACTTCATACAATCTCATTGTTTGGGGCAGGGGCTGGTGACACTAGATCATAGGCTAGGCACTGGCCACACCAGAAATACCAACCATGTGATTTAAAGTGATTCACATGGTATAACTAGACCTAGACACTGAGTCCACCATGTGGTCAACCGGTTAGTCAACCCTGCCTACATAATGAATACCCAATAAAAACTCTGGACACTGAAACTCAGGTAAGCACCCATGGTTGACACTAACCCATGGATGTCCTCGAACACTGATACTAGAATAGTAATGCATCCTGAGGACAATGGAAGCTTCTCAGACTTGGTCCAATGTGTCTCTTCTTTTTGCTGATATTTTATCTGTACCCTTTCCCTGTAATAAAACATATTCGTGAGTATAATGGTTTTCATTGTGTTCTTTGAGTCATTCCAGGAATTATCAAGTCTGAATTTCGGGAATCTCTCAAACTTGCAGTTGGTATCCAAGTGAGGGTGTCCTTGTGTGGACTCTTCCCTGTGACACTGTAGTTGGACTCTAACTCCTCACCATTGGTGTCAAAAGTCTTGGGCCGGACTTGGCACTCTGGAGGAGTGTGCCATTAAGTTCTAGTTTAGCTAACTCTAGGTAATTCCATTATCCAAATTTCTAAAATTTCTTCAACTCACTGACAATTACACATTCTTTAGTTAAAAATTTATTCTTTGAAAAATTAAATATAACTTTTAAGGCCTCCTTGAATCTTAATTATTTTATAATTAAGAAACTGAATTATGGCCTTTGTCATAATTGATTTTTCACTTGCAGGCTGGAAGGCTAGGTTGCGGACTTGGACTATGTCCCAAGTCCCAGTCTTTTGATGTTTCCTTTCTTTTTGTTTGTTTGTTTGAGACAGGCATTTTGCTCTGGCTCTCAGGTTGGAGTGCAGTGGTGTGATCATGGCTTACTGCAACCTCCGCCTGCCAGGCTCAAGTGATCCTCCCACCTGAGCCTCCCAAGTAGCCAGGACTACAGGTATACACCGTGACACTCAGCTAATTTTTGTATTTTTTGTAGAGACAGGGTCTTACCATGTTGTCTAAGCTAATCTCAAACTCCTGAGCACAAGCCATCTGCACACCCCAGCATCCCAAAGTTAGTGCTTTGTGATTAGAGTCATGAGACACTGTACCTAGCCTCTATTCTTAATAGAATATTTGAGCAGCATGAATCTGTACAAAGAAAAGATCCTCAGCAAATTATGTACTGAGTATCAATATAGTTCATATCCTGATTCAAGTTAAAAAATTATTTTTTCTTACAAATAAATTTAAACTGATATCATAAACATTTTCCCTAATTGAGTATGTGAAAACTCTTATCAGTTATAAGGACTGACTTTCCAATAGAGATCAACCAAAGGGCTATTACATGTGACATTGACTGTTTTAAAATCTACCATGTGAAGGAACCCATTCGGTGCATGTACAGAGGCAGAACTAAAACCTACAGTGGAAAAGCAGATTTTGCCCTAGGAATGTTTTTTCTCTCAATAATTGTTACTACAGGCCAGGCATGGTGGCTCATGCCTATAATCCCAGCACTTTGGGAGACCAAGGCGGGCAGATCGCCTGGAGGTTGGGAGTCCAAGACCAGCCTGACCAACATGGAAAAACCCCATCTGTACTAAAAATACAAAAATTAGCTGGGCATGGTGCCGCATGCCTGTAATTTCAGCTACTCGGGAGGCTGAGGCAGGAGAATCCCTTGAACCTGGGAGGCGAAGTTTGCAGTGATCCAAGATTGTGCCATTGCACTCCAGCCTGGGCAACAAGAGGAAAATTCTGTCTCAAAAAACAAAAAGAAGAAGAAGAAAGAAATTGTCACTACAGAGGCCATATCCTTGAATGTTAGAGATTGAAGGAAATCTCTCTACAGGATATAATAAATATGATCACTTACAGTGTTTTAAATGCTAGAATGTATAATGTTAGAGTGTTTTCTCATGTTTCCAATCATGGAGGAGTCTGTCTGGGACCTTAAAAAAATTTAAAATACACCCTCCTATGGCTATATATTTAGACAATATTTGCCAGAAGAGGGTGTGACTTTCCCATGAGGGTTGCATACTTAACAAATTCCATCAGTCCCCACATTGCCTGTTGGGAAGGCCTCTAATCAATCTTCCTGACAGGGCTGTCTCTAGACATAAAACTCAGTCCAACAGTAAATTATATACCTAAGGCCTCAGATGAAAGACTAGGAACTTAAATTTCTTGTTTCTGGAGTAGTTATATTTATCATGTTTATTTTTAAAACACCAAAGACAAAAAAAAAAAAAAAAAAAAAAAAAAAAAAAAAAAAAAAAAAAAAAAAAAAAAAAAAGGCAGTGATTCTTTGAAGAATCAAAGGAGCAGGAAATAAAATCCTCAACTTTGTTCAAAATAATGCCACTGCCATCAGCATTCAAAGTTTGAAATAGGGACACTGAAGTCATGATTAGGCAATATAGCTGAGTAAGACTTTTTATTAAGTTTTAAAAAATTAGTTATTAAAATATAATCACAGGGCTGCAGACCTATTACCTAAAACTCTGAAGAGATTTATCTCTTCCATAATCCTCTCATAGGATCTAGGGCGGTAACTCATAATCAAACCCATTAATATTTTTTCAATGAAACTTACAAATATTACCAATAACTGGTATAAGTAGTCTCTAAAATATTGTCTACAAATAAGTTTGTACCAAAATCAATAAATAACTTTCTTTTTTCAAGCTCTCTGTGTTTTAGAACAGTGGATTAAAAATTGTAGATCTGTTTAATGAACATTGCACAACAATGTAAACAGACAACATTGTCACTACTTTTTTTCTTTACCAATTTTTCAGAAATCTTGTGAGGTATAAATAGTAAAATATAGTTTTGAACTTAAAGTTTGAACAAGTTAGAGTTGGCTTTCTTATACCACTGTCTTATTCACTACTCCATTTCCAATGCCTAGCATAGCACCTAGCTTTTGGAGAAGGAAGGTAGTTATTTATTAAATGAATGCATTCTAGGTAATCGGTGATTTAAGCCTTTTGAATGCTCAGCTAATAACTTGATGAGGTTATTCAGGAAGGTACTGTCAGGGACATTCTTACATCGTCAAAACCACATTAGATAATCAGCCATAGATTCAGATTGAAGAGCTGTACTTGGTTTTGAAGTATATTATTTATGAGAGCAGAAAATCACTTTACAAAACAATATTCACTAATGAATCAAGTGGTATTGTTCATCTTTCAAATATCTATAAATAAAATAGGTGCTCCTTATGAATTTTCTAATAGATATCAGCAGAGTTGGAAACTTGTCAATTCTCCCATTTTTACCACAACTTGGTGCCTACATTGAAAAAGGCATTCAGATATCCTTTCCCCATGGTACGGTTGAGGAAGTAAGACATGAGAGTTGTGCATCTTGCCCTAATGTGTAGAAGACCAATGCCAGAGGTCGGAGTCAAACCAGAATCCAGAACCCTTAGTACTGTCTACCATACCATTTTGATTTAGGTTGCTAGTAGAAAAAAGAAATGTAAACAAACAACAACAAAACCACACACATTTCAGTCTATCTGTAGTTATAATAAGCTTGCAAAAATTTAAGTCAAATTTCAAGGCAAAATTAATAAAGGGTTTTTTTTTTTTAATGTCTTTTAGCAAACTATTGCCTTCTTTTCCTGCATGTCACTAAGCATTGCCAGTAGTAAAATATTAATGTACTATAAAATCTGCAGAGCTGTGCCTTGTATTTTTATACCTAATCAACCCTATCTATAATTTTGTAACCATGTGGCCCACCCTGAATTACAGTTGCAAGCTATATGCATTAATAACATGGAAACTACTGTGAATGAAATAAGCCTTTGAAAGTGGTTAGGAAGGCCAAAGAAAGAAAACTGAAATCCTTTTGACAAGCAGTTTCTGAAGCTCTGACGTCCCTTTAAAGGCCTTTTTCATGTTGGCACGTAGAGAGGCTTTGCATAACACACAGAGTAAAACCTATTAACTCTAGTACAAGGAGCTAACAGTGTTTATGAGATCTGGAAAGAAAATGGACAAACTTTCCTACTGTTGACATTTTAGTTTGAAATTATATTTTTGAATTTTTGGCTGGAGAAAACAAAGACATAGGTTCTTTTGAGATGTATTACTGGTGTGTATCTGCCTCTTGTATTTCCTTGAGAGCTACACATTGCAAATCATAAATATTTTGTAAAATATTTTATAAACTATGAATATAAAGAGGCTTTTTAACCCTGAATCTTTGCTACAAAAACTAAAGTCTAGGCAGAACATAGCACAAGGGAGAAAGACACTATTTCTTTTGTTTACTTCATATTTATAATTATGGTCAGTAAACAATTTAAAAAATAAAGCAATAGTCCATCTTATTTGATGTTAAAAAGAATGTTAATTTAAAAATCGATGACCAATATCACTAGTTCATCTTTTTTCACTCTTTTAATTACTATCAGTAATTTCAAATATTTATAGTTAATTTCTTTATAAGTTAGTCTGTACATAATTTTGGTAGTAATATTTGTCAGTGGAATATATGGTTGTCTATTTATCTCTTACTTTTTAAGGATTCTGTTGGGTTATGTGGAAGAAACCACCATAGAATATTTTAAAGCTAAAGCATGTTTGGGAAAAAAGAAATGAATATAATTATCCCACATTTAAAATACACTATCATACTTCCCCAAGAACTCGCAATATGTGGTTATGTTATATGTGAAATAAAGAGTTCTTTCAGTTATTTCCAGTAGTATGCTCTGTTTTGGTCTAAGCCCAAGACAGACCCACCTTATGCTAAATAAATGTTGTGGCACTTTATATTAATGTGAGAATTCAGTGTGGGTTTTGGGCCAATTCTGGTATAACATGTAGAGATTGTTTTCTTGAAGTTCTCTACTTATATATTTCAAATATGAAACATTTATAGTGTCACTGAAATAGCTAGTATATACATAGAAATAAAGGGGGGAAAATATCATTTAAGATTGTGTTTGATATTCAACCATAACCCAAACACTCTTGAAACAGGGCATAACAAGTCAGCATTTGTAATTCACCTATCAAAATAAAGCCTAGAATGACCTCCTCTCCTATTAAAAATACAAAAAAAAAAAAATTTTTTAACATATCGATCATTTATGTAATTATTTTCTTAATTAAAAAACTTTATTAAATTTTATTTATAAAGAAGTAGAAAGAACAACTAAAATCTAGATACCAAACAACATTAAGATAGTGTAAATCAGAATTGCAACCTATTTTAAGTTGTTAAACATAGCCAAGAAAGTGACCAGCCAGTTCATTCAGTACTCAGGGTCACTGTGTATCAAGACCTAGTCTTTAGGTTTATAGGCCAGACTGTCTCAGTGATTCGGGCTTAAAAGGAATCACTGAACAAACCAAAAATCACAAAAGACTGGGTATGGTTGAACAATAAGCCAAAATGGCAACTTATCAATTTATAGTCAGAATTCTGACAAAAAATATAAATTAATTATACTCAAGAAGATTCTGCATTACAAGCCACATTATAATCAAAAGCCTGCTTCTGAAGCGCTTAGACAATCTTAATGGCATCCCTAGAACAATCATTTTTTGATAGCCTGATCAGTGTTTTGCTAGCATGTAGTTGATATTATACATTGTTACATGTATTAAGTTTTCAGGACATAAAGTTCCCTGGGTAGTATTGAAGTCCCCCTGACCAAAATCTGCTTTTTATAACCTTTTGTTTTCTTAAGCAATAAACAATCTGCATTGCCCATTTTCAAAACCTCCATTTTTACTGTATTTCTTTAGAATATTTGGAATCTGAGACTTAAATACCTTTGTTATTCTTCCATAGATTTGCATGCATCCCAGTCTCACCAAGAGATATTCACTACCACTTGAATGGGTTACAGATACGGATAATCAATCTCTTCTATTAAAGGCTAACTTTTTACTTAACTTTCTTAATGTTATACTTACAATATGTAACTTAGTACTTACTATATCTCGATATAAAATTTGGTAAATATTAATGGCAAAGATCAAATTGGGAAAGAAAAGACAATGTATTTTTTTATTTAAAAATGCCTTTATGTTTCAAAAAAGCACATTTCTGCTGTGAATAACTTTAATCTTCATTTCTTATTTAATGCATTTTTTATTTATTTATGCAATAAATATTTATAAGGTGCCTGCCTTTGCCTGGTAGACTTTTAGTACAGGGGAATGCCACAGTGAGCACAACAAAATCGCCCTCCTAAGGTGAGCTTTATGGAAGATAGAAAGGACAGTCAAAAATCAGATAAAAATGCATATGTATTTCAGACATTAACAAATTCAAAGGTAAAAATTAAGCAGGATAATGTGATAGAAGTTAACAGTTGAGTTATGTGGAAAGGAAGTTACTGTAGTTTGGAAAGGATCTTTTCTGAAGAGATGATATTTTAGCTGAGGTTTAAACAGATAAAGGAAACAGCAATGCAAAGATAAAAGAAGTGAACATTTCAATTAGTCCTGTAGCTAAATAATGGATTTTGTCAGATTCTAAAAAGAAAAAACAAAACTCTGAAAGTTATATCCATAGTGTCTATACCTGTGATTCTGTGATACCTCAATTAGCATTTCAACTGGCTACGCCAGTAGAGTTGTAGAAACACTCCACATTTTTAATCAATAGTTACAGTGTTTCCGCTTAAAACTGACTCTAGAAACACTAATGCCTTAGAATTATCTCACTCGACATTTTCTCATAGTCTTGGATCACTGCTGCATTTAGGAATTTATTTTCTTAGCCATACAGGAGTCTTAAATAAGTATAAGAAAAAAATCATAGCTGGTCAAATGCTAAAATGTAATTTTCCAGAACAGGGCTGTTCAACAGAACTTGCTGCAATGATGAAAGTACTCTCTGTGTGTGCTACCCAGTATGGTAGCCACAAGTTACAAGGCTGCTATTAAGCACTTGAAGTGTGGCTAGTGCAACTAAGGAAGTAACTTTTAAATTAGATTTAGTTAACTTAAATTTAAGTAGTTGCAGATGGCTAATGGCTACCATATTGACAGCACAAAACTAGATAATTTTAAATAATTATCAATGTTTGGGAACATATGAATTGATTACCTCTTTCAAAAATTTAAGTTATGCCTTTGGACTACTACTAAGAAGTAAACTAGAATTTGTGTCTTAATTTGGAATACATTGATTGAGAGAGTATCTTAAACCGAGTGTGTGTGTGTGTGTGCATGTGTGTGCATGTGTATGTAAATGAATTAGTCACATTCCTGATGCCCCACCTTTTCATTCATTTTTCCTTTAGCATATGCTAAAACAGTGTTCTTTCCTCTGTAGCTTAGGAGGTAATGATGCAATAACACTCTATACTCAGAATAAATGAACCAGAGCAATATACAGAAAGCTATTAAATTGAAGAGCATTAACCGCCATTCATTTAATGTGTTTTGGCTTCACGGTCACAATTTCTACTACATCTGACTAGTAAGAAATAGTTATGACAGAATCTGACTAAGGAAGAAAAAACCTGCAAAACTCTTTTTGGGGAAATAGGTATTATTGGTCTTGTATGAAAAAAGTATTTAACATGAATGAATAATAGTATTAAAATATTGCAAAACTGTGGATGATCTATATTCTTTATTGGTCTTTGGGGGTAGGTGAAAATCTGATATTTTTAATCATATGAGTGACTTATGTTTAATTATGATGATTGCTTGATGTCTGATGATTTAATTATGATGATTGAATCTTAAAACTTTCTTCAGAAAATAGCTATGAAAATAATGTTCACTGAGCCCCCAAATTAGATTATTGTAGGTGAAGAAAGCATTTTGAAGGATCAATAGGAAAGAGAAAGAAAATGCTTTTCCTTTCCAGGACTTTCCAGTCACAATATTGGCTACATTTATTAGTGTAGCTTGGTAAATTGAACTCAAATATATATGCTTATATTCATGAGAATAATAGTAACAATGTTATTTTTCTATATGTTGGATCACATGAGACATATCCAGACCACAAAAGCTATTTCAGTATTACCAAGGGCCACCTTTACCTGTTTTCAGTGTACAACTTCAGCTTTGGAACTGAATAGAACAATGCCTATTTTGTAAAGCTCTTTAAGACATATATGGTATAGAGACATGTTTAATTGTAATCAGTAATATAAAAGTAATTTTTAAAATTGTCAAAGAATTAACAATTTTTACTCATGCATTTGAGCACCAATCAGAGGAAAGAATAACTAGATGGACCATGTATTACCAACTCACTCATTTTGTGTATAACTCACTGACTCAGTTTTCCTTTCAGAAAATAATGGTCTGAATGTAGCTCAATACAAAAATACTTGAGCCATAAGTATCTAACATTAAAAATGTCTTAATACAAAATGATTTTATATTGTTTTACTTAATTTTGCCTGGGAAGAGTAATTATAAAATTAAAGTAAAATGATTCATTTCTTTAATATCATTTCTTTACATATCATTCCCTTTTAGTTCAATTGAAATAGTATTTGCTTTATACAATGATCAATAACCAAGTTTTCAGGACTAGATGTGTGGCATAAAGTAACATTCATCTACATTCATGATGTTTATAAAACTAATTACCATTGCAACTTCTTTTTCAATACCACAATAAAAATCAAGAAGCACTGAAAAATTCTAAAACCTTGCAAAATAAAAATAAAAAATAAAAGTACTTGGGACTATATTTTTCCCTTCACATATAAGCAGAAGACAGGGAGAAAAAATTAATTTGTTCAACTAAATAAGCTTGTTTCCTCTCCTCATTTCCATATGAATTTGACTACTCATGAAGAAATACAGGGAAAATTACATATTCTCAATTATATTTGAACTTTTCACTATATCCCCCAAAATAATATACATGTGATTGAACAAGAAGGAATTTTCCCATATATATAAATGTGTTGCATGAACTCATTTTCCCACACATATAAATGTGTTGCAAGAACTTTCTTTCTTAATGCTTGAAGCTTAATTTGAATGTTTTTTTTTTATTATTATTTTCTGCTGTATTGTTTTGTTCACTTAGCATCCCCAGTCTTGGATGTATGTTTTATTATTTAACATTTACTTCTCTACCTAACTCAAGTACTTTCTTTTCTCTACTTGTTGCAGTAGTGGACTTCCTCCCGAAATCCCTAGTGCTTTCTTTCCTAATCCCAAGTGAACATTTTCCCCTTAGACATAGCACAATGCTGCATAGCCTGTCAGAATCTTCTAATTCCACATGTATTATATCACATTGTATACAGTTGCTTCTAGAATTGCCATTCCTTCTCCTCAGTTACCACTCTAACCTCTGAGAGCATGTATCCCCACCACATGCTACCTGGATGCCTCCTGGTCATCAAATCTTCCCCCTTTTACCAAGAAGATATGTCCTCTCCCATTCACCATCACCTTCAGCCTGATGAAGCATAGATTATTTTGTGCTTTCCTTTTTGTGATACATATTAATTTTCTTTTCCATAACACCCTTAAAGTTTTCCTATGAAAGCTCAGCCAACTTCATCCTTCCTCACCTTAAAAGGCTTCTCGAGTTATTCTTAATGTATGCATCTTCCAGCCTAGTGAAAGAGATATATCATCTCTTTTATACGAAAATGACACCTGGTACTATGTTCAACTTCTATATATTCACATAGTTTCAAATGTTTTATAACAATTTTATTTTGATTATCTTTTGTCTTTAGTTTCCCAGTTGCTCAGAATGATTTTCAAAAATGATTTGATCACACTGACATAGTTGTTCAAGGCTTATTTTACTGAATAATTAGGAAACTTACTGACTTATTTTTAGTTTTTAGAACTTTCTCCAATTGCTTTTGTCTTCCACAGTGAGTAAGTTGTGGGTAAAACCCATAAAAATGACCCAGTAGCTGGGCCGGGCATGGTGGCTCATGCCTGTAATCCCAGCAGTTTGGGAGGCCGAGGTGGGTGGATCACGAGGTGAGGAGATCAAGACCATCCTGGCCAATGCAGTGAAACTCCATCTTTTCTAAAAATACAAAAAATTAGCCAGGCATGGTGGCAGGCACCTGTTATCCCAGCTACTCGGGAGGCTGAGACAGGAGAATCACTTGAACCCAGGAGGCGGAGGTTGCAGTGAGCCCAGGTCATACCACTGCACTCCAGCCTGGGTGACAGAGCCAGGGAGACTCTGTCTCAAAACAAACAAACACCGAGTAGCACAGTACTTTCTATTCCTTGATGATTGTGATCACCTGACTTTCCTCAGGACTAACTTAGAACTTGACTGCTATCTTACTCCATAGCAAGCTGTGCCTTGAGAACTTATTTTGAGTGCTAAGAAGGACCGTTACCTTTTGAACTCTGTATTTAAGTAAACAAACCACAGCCACACAGGGACAGCAGAAGGAATGTTTTCAAGAGCGTATTAGCATAAAGCAATCGGGTAATGGTAATGAGGATTAGTCTCCCCTGTTATGACAACAACTGCTCCTGAACTCTGAAACAAAGTCACTTAGGAATCTTTCAGGGTTTTTTGCCTTGTAATTTCTTGGGAATTCTCTGCCCTGTCTACCCTTATCTCTTAGGAACAAATCTCTAATTCTACCTAGGCCTTTAACACTTAATTTGTTGACAAGTAACTTTGTGTTCCTTTAAAAGAAAAAAAAATCTTTCCCTATGGTACATTTCCTTCTGGGCAAACCCCTCTGCCTGCTTCCCTCCCACTGAGGCCTCTGCACTTGCTCAGGGCTTTTATGTAGAGTCTATTGACTCTTTATTTCTTTTATATACATATATACATGAAATATGTATATATGAAATATATATATATAGAGAGAGAGAAACAGGTAAAAGGTTTCATTCCTTCCACTTGTTAATATGTTATGTCCTTCCTCTATTATAATAAAGTCTACGTTTTGAGCATTTTTCAAAAATGCTGGCAGTACCCAAAGTAATTTGACCTATTGAGATGTTTTATATATATGTGTGTGTGTGTGTGTGTGTGTGTGTATATATATATATATATATATATATATATTTATATATAGTACATGTTATATATGTATATATAAAACATGAACATATATAAATATGTATACACACATATATAAATACATATATTTTATATATGTATGTATAGTCCTCAACTGACCAGCCTACTTAGACCATTGGATGGACAATTTCTTATATATCCATATATACTCTCTCTATATATATATACTTTTTATATATATGTTCATGTTTTATGTTTTATATATATATATTTATACATATATATAAAACATGTACACATACATATAAATAAATAAAAAAGAGAGTGTATATATATATATATATATATAAAGAGATATATATAGATATATAAGAAATTATTCATCCAATGGTCTAAGTAGCATGGCCAATCTAAGACTACAGGCCAATTTAGGACTATCAGAGCAGGAAAGAGGTCCTGAGGGAGAGTTTCTGTGAGGACACCTAAATAGAATATTGATCAAGTTTTCCTAAATGCCAGGCCAAGAATAAGATTTGCTGATCTATCTCTGTCTCTGTTTTTCTCTCCCTATCTTTGAACATTCATTCAACAAATGGTGCTGGGAACTGTTCCAGGGCTAAGGGGTTCTGTGTTTTAATAAGGCAGATGAGGCACATACTCTGATGAAAAGCAAGTGAACAAATAAACAAGGTAATTTCCGAGAATAGTAGGTATTGTGAAGAACATAAAACACGATGCTTTGGTAGAAAGAGGCTGAAGAGACAACTTTAGCTTGGGGACGTGGTTGGAACTAAAACTGAATATATTGCCTATGTACCTTGGATAGAAATAGCCTTATATTCAGCAAGAACATGGGTTTTATTGTATATAAGACATCTTTCTTCAGTTTGAAAATAAAAGGATGATAATTCTTGATAGAT
>NW_016107698.1:1107188-1165762 GCF_001604975.1 Cebus imitator
CTGTTTTCTAAGCTCATAATATTCACTAAAGGGTAGTTCCCATTTTATAGAAGCAGCAAGAATAGCATTTTATACAGTATTTTGAAATTAGCTGTTTGCTTCTCCTCCTGTGTAGATTGAATATACATTCTTAAAGAGTTAATATTTTTGAATCCAGAACTGCTAGCACAATAGAAGGCATGAAACCTTTTACTTGTTTCAACATTTAATTATATGGTATGTGAATTATTTAGAGCACCTTGCTAATATTCATGATCTTCAGATCTCAAAGGAAGAGAACAAAAATCAGAATATCATACAGCAATAATGTGTGGTTCATTCTTATCTGGAATTTGTGACTACTTTCCCTAACTGCAGTATATCGATGGTAAACTTTTTAGTGATTGTTCTTTTCTTCATTGCAACCATCCCCAAGTAATTTCTAAACAAGAGTAGATTCAAAAAGAAATAGGAAAAAGATATAAGAATCCAAAAAGACAAGAGTGTCAGCACACATTCATCTTTCACTTACTCCTCAGCTCACTCTTTCTGTGCTAGGGCTGAACTACATTTTGGGTGTAGCAACTTTTTACCATTTATTGTTTAGGTATAGAAATTGGATAAAAATAAATATTTATATTATTTCTGAATGAGTATGAATTTTTAAGCTTTAAAATTAGTACTCTCTCTGTTAGAATTTAAAATGAATACTAATTAATGAAAAAGGGAGTCAATATCTGCTGTATCACTTAACTCTTTGGTCTTCAGATTTTTCTATATAAATTAATATAAAAATGAATATTTAATATTTGGAGACTGTAAACGTTAACACATAAACTTAGCACAAGTAGTAAACAAAGTATTCTGAATATATCAACTTCCTTTTCCTTTGAAACACAAATAAATGTTTCATTTATTAAAAGTTTTTATGTATTAATTCAAATGGTAACTGTGATATTCTTCCTTGAAAATAAAGACATTAAGGGAAATTTCAAAATTGTGAATTTAAAAATTATTAGAAGAATCACTTGTTAATATGTTACCTCCTTCCTCTACTATAATAAAGTCTACTTTTTGAGCATTTTTCAAAAATGCTGGCAGTACCCAAAGTGATTTGACCTATTGAGATGTACTGCTGCATCATTTCTCACAGAATTACATCTGGTCAATCTTGGATTGATGAGCCCTGAAAACCGTGCCTGAAAAATCATTGCAGACATTCACGACTGTCTTAGTGAAAAAGTATATTCTGATGGTTGCTTTGAACAGCGTTTCCCCTAACATTTATATACTCAAACCAGCTTATGTCAGCTTTTGTGATAAAATATTGAAAGCTTCCCGGAATGGCATTATCTTTGCCAGACACATCTATTAAGCCTCCCTTAATAGTTTTTTTCTTCTTCGAGTTATAACTTTACTTTTTCTTTCCCAATGTTGAAAAGTAATATAGTTAATTAAGTGTAAATGTCCTTGCTCTCTCTTTAAACATTACAATACCTTTTACAATTCTCTGTAAGCAGTAAATCTGAGAACAAAATATAATGTGAAATTAAATTAATGAATTTATAAGGTATTTGCATGGTATCACAATATGTGATTTTACATTTCCAGTCCACATATGTTACAGTCAAATGAAGCATACATTACCCTTAATTACATGCCATAAAACATATATTTGTTTCTTTTTTAATTAACAAACATGTTGGTTACAGCCTTTTTTATAGTAGCAAATCTAAATGGCTATTAAATGGAGGTTTAATAAACTTATATTCACTAGTTAGTATTTAGCCATCACAAATACTTACAAAGATTACATAATAATTATTTATAACTTTTTACTAATAAGTTTTTCAAAAATACAGAAAAGTTGCAAGAATAAATCTGTTCATACCTAATATTTAGATTCCATAACTATTAATGCTTATATTTTCTTTAAATGTATGTATGTGTGCAAATGCAATGCACATGTGCAAGTGTTTGGTATCATTAAAAGTTGTAGGTATCATTAAATTTCATTTTTAAATACAGGATCCAGTGACTATCTATGTTGCATTTGTCTATGTCTCTTTAGATCTTTTAATGAGCTCTTTTTTTGCAGCCTCTTTTCTCTTTTCCTTCTTTTTCTTCTTGCTGAGACCCAGCCAGCTGTCTTATAAACTATCTCACATTCTAGAATGTGTTTGATTGCTTGTCTTAAGTAACTCCTCTTTTAAATGTGAAGAAGTTAAGTCTGAAGGCCCAGGTAGATTCTGGCTTAACAAGTTTTGCCTCTACATGATTGTACAACATAGACTTTGTGACTTTCAAATGCCTAGCTATTCTGTGTTGCATCACATTATGAGCACATAGCAAGATGTCCACTATCACTGATGCAATGCTTGATGCTTAGGGCGGCAACAGACATAACTTTGCCTATGTAAAGATACATGTTTGCTATTAAAATTATCATAAATACACACAAGTGCATGTAAAGTTGGTGAGATTTGGATAAGGTTGGCAAATTGTATCAATCTCACTTTTCTGGTTTTGAAATTGTACTGTAGTTAGGCAAGAGTTACCACTGAGGGAAATGGAGGGAAGGGAAAATGAATCTCTTTGTGTTATTTCTTATAACTGAATATGAATCTACAGTTACCTCAATATGAAAATTTTTGTTTTGTGTTTTACTTTGCAGACTGCTTTTTAGCAATTGGCAAATATTTTCTTTCTCAATAATAGAGGAAATGTAGTTCACATTCAGTGATGGTTCTTGTTCGAGCCAGTTATTTCACTGGGAGTTGCAAAACGATTTTTATGTTTCTGTTTTCCCTTAGCTTACCAAGGGTTACCCCTGGGTGGAGAGCATCCAGCTGGGTACCTCTGAAATCTCATTCTGCTTGCAAAGAGGTAGAACAAAAGCAGGCCTGCCACGGAATGGAAGACCACCATTTCTTTCTCTGCCTTTTAAGCATACATATAAATCACCTTCCTCATTACATATATAGTTGCCATAATTTTGTATTTCTTTCACTATTGTTGCATACCCAATTTTTTTCTTAGGAACCAGTTTAATTGTCAACACCAGTTTTCCCAGACCCTCAGGATTGCTCACATCAGAAGCCTTCAAAACACAACACATGGCCAGGCACAGTGGCTCACGCCTGTAATCCCAGCACTTTAGAAAGCCAAGGCGGGTGGATCACTTGAGGTCAGGAGCACAAGACCAGCCTAACCAAATGATGAAACCCCATCTCTACTGAAAATACAAAAATTAACTGGGCGTGGTGGCAGATGTCTGTGGTCCCAGCCACTTAGGAGGCTGAGGCAGGAGAATTGCTTGAACCTAGGAGGCAGAGGTTGCAGTGAGCTGAGATGGTGCCACTGCACTCCAGCCAGGGCAACAGAGCAAGACTCTGCCTCTAAATAAATAAATAAATGAAACACATGATTGTTTGTGAGCTAACATGTATTTATAGACATAAATGTTTTTCTAATTTTTTCATATCTAGTGAGTTCACTTGGTTAGAATGCCATCTTAATAAATAAGCTTAATACTCATATTAAACAGCTACCTTGCTTTAAACAATCTCAGATATATGTACTCATCCTATGACAATTTGGTGAAAAAATTGGGAAATTTGTCCAGTAAATGTGTTAGAGTCCTACAATACACCAGACACAGTTCTCCATGCTGGTAATCCAGTGATAAGGAAAATACACACGGCCCCCATTCCTGTGGAGCACATCACACAGTGGAGCACGTGGAAGAAATTACGTCACAAATACAATGATGTAGTAACATATTGTGTAAGTGCTGTGAAGTCAAAGTGCAGAGTACTATGGGATACTATAAGAGAATGTCTTAGTTCATTAGGATATGCTATAACAGAACACCGTAAACTAGGCAGTTTAGGAACGGCAGAAAATTATTCTCCACATTTCTGGAGGCTGGGAAGTATAAGGTCAAGGCACTAGCTAATTCCATGTCTGGTGAGGACCCACTTTTCATAAATGGTAACTTCTAGCAGTGTTCTCACACAGTGGAGGGGGCAGTGCAGCTCTCTAGGTCCTCTTTTATGAAGGCAGTAACCTCATTTATTTGGGTTCTGTCTTTCAGACATAATCACTCCCAAAGGCACCACCTCCTAATACCTTGGGGGTTAGGATTTCAGCATATGAATTTGAGAGGACACAAACATTAAGATCATAGCATAGTATTACCTAATTTCAGAGGGCAGCCAAGCCCTTTTTATGGGATAATATTTCAGCTGATAACTAATGGATGATTTGTGGTTAAATTGATGGGAAAGGAAGAACATTTAAAGTGCAGTAGCCCGCTCTTATCCAGGTTATGTTCCAAGACCCCCAGTGAATGCTTCAACCTACAGATACTACCAGACCCTATATACACTATGTTTTTACCTGTACATACACATACCTATGATAAAGTTTAATATCTAAATTAGGCACATAACAAGATTAACAATAACTAACAAAGAAAGCAATTACAGCAAAATACTGTAATAAAAGTTTTGTGTATGTGGCCTCTCTCTCAAAATACCTTATTGTACTGGACTTACCTATTTTTGGACTAGGGTTGACCACAGGTAACTGAAACTGTGGAAAGCGAAACCACAGAACTGGAGGGCCTACTGTAGGGCAAACTGCCTGCAAGGTGTCTTAAGGAAGAAAAGAGCTTTCCTCTGTCAAGCAGCTGAAAGGAAGCTGATATAACTGGAGCAATGTGAGCACAAGAGAGACTGCTGGGAGCTGCGTAGGAGCTGGAGGCAGGAGTCCAAGTTTGAATTTCATTCTAGATGCAGTAGGAGGCAAAGCAGAGGCTTTGCATTGGCATTGCAGTCATCTCAGTGAAATACAGTGGCAGCTGGGACTTGGATGGTGACAGTGGTGATGGTGAGAAATAAAGAGATTTGATATGCTGTTTCAGAAAGAAGGAAGACTAGACAGAGCAGGACCGAAGTGGCTTGTCAGAGGAGGAGCCAAAGAACTGATGACTGCTAGAAATGTTCAGTTTGAACACGTGACACATTTGTAGATTTATGTAACGTTGTTGGTTAAATATATGAGTCTGTATATTCAGAAGAGAAGTGAAAGTAGATCAGTTCTACTGATTCGTTTTTTTGTTTTTGTTGTTGTTTGGTTGGTTGGTCTTGAAATGGAGTATCGCTCTGTCTCTGAGGTTGGTGGGGTGTACCAGCGCCATCTCGGTTCACTGCATCCTCTGCCTTCTGGGATCAAGCGATTCTCCTGCCTCAGCTGATTAGTTTTTTAAAAGGATCTTGAAAACAGCAGCTTCAATTGATGGTAGATCATTAACATCATCATTTCATATTTAGACAGTAGGCCTTTTCTATATAGTTCTCAGCAAACATGCCTGTCATGAGCCAGAATTTTAAAGGGTGTAAAAGAATAATAAACAGAATTTCCCCATATGTTACTGCTACATGGAAAATAAATCTACATATAAGACCATAAGTGCTTGTATCTTAAGGGAAATATTAGTGTTTAAGTAAAACTCCAGTTTGGTAATGTTTAAGTACTCCTTTTTCCACAGGTTGACTTTGCAGATAGGATAGCTATGTTTTTTTTTCTTTTTTTGAGATAGTCTCACTCTGTCATCAGGCTGGAGTGCAGTGGTGCAGTCACGGCTCACTGCAACAACTTCTACCTCCCTGGTTCAAGCGATTCCCCTGCCTCAGCCTCCCAAATAGCTGGGATTACAGGCGTGTGACACCACACTCAGCTAATTTTTGCATTTTTAATAAAGACAGGGTTTCATCATGTTGGCCAGGGTGGTATGGATCTCCTTACCGTGTGATCCATCGACCTCAGCCTCCCAAAGGCTAGTTATGATTATTATGTCCCCTTCCACCTCCTTCTATAGGGGCTGTAGCAAAAAGAGAGAGAGAGAGAGAATGAGAGAAAACAAAGAGGGAGGGAAGAAAGGGAGAAAGGGAGAGAGCTAGAGAGGGAAGAAGGAAGGCAAGGGAAGGAGGAAGGAAAGAAGGAGATAAGAAGCTTGAGGCAACACACAAATAGCAGATTTAGAGCTCCCTAAGCGTTAATTATGTTTCTTTTCTTCCCCACCTAAAACGAAAACCAAACTTATATTGTTTAGAAGGCTGAAAACAAATGTATTTTCTTGATTGTTCAAAGACCTTTAAATATTATACTTTTCTGGAAAGCAGAATATGTGCTAAACATCTACCTATTCAAATATAATTTTTATGTTCTTATGATCCCTTCATAGCTTTTATATTTTTTAAATAAGATATCATCTGGACCACAACAGAGAAAAAAACTGAGACTTAATTTTAAAGCTTTGGCTTCTAAAATGATCATTACTGTCACTTTGCTCTTTTCTCTTTACATTTTGTTTTCTTTAAATAAATATTTATTGTCCACCTATTATGTTTAAGGTCTTTTTCTGGAAATATGGAGCCATATGTAAACAAAAGACCAACATTCTTGCCATCAGAGAGCTTATAGACTTAGTGGAGAGAGAACTAATAATAAATTAGTAAAACAAGCATTATATAAAACAACAATAAATGTAATGAAGGAAAATACAACAGGAAAGGGAGGTGAAGAGACCCAGCAGACCTCTGTGAGTGCAGTGAGGGACTTCAGTTTTAGATAAGATGGTCAGAGAATGTCTCACTTATAAGGAAAATTCTCACAGAGACCTAAATACCATTTTAAGTATCCTTTCTCTATGAAGTGTTCACAATCTCTGTTTCTGAAATGGCAATCTATAGTAACGATGGCATGAGTTTATATCCACTGTGACAGAATGCTTTCTAAATTATTTGTACCATTGCTCTCTGCTAAACTGAAGATAAGTTGAATAGAGGCACAACCTGAATATCTATAATTTATGTGACTCTCTGCCAAGGCTGTCAACAAAAGCTAGTAGAATTCATCTGCAGTTTCACATGACCACCTGAGTTTTTGCAAATTAACTATGCTTATCTTGAGGCAGAACTTTCATTTCCCCCCTTATTAGTGGCAAGTTGGGCTTGTATTCCTATCTGCAGACTGCAACATGTGTCTGTCCCATAGAGCCACTGGCCCGGCCCCATATGTAGTGAGATTATAGCAATGGGAAGGGCTTTTGCGGGAAAAATCAGAATGTGGTCCAGGTTTTTTTTCACCAGATTTCTTCCCATTCTTCAGCTTGGAGAGCTTTCTGTTTCATTGTTCCATATATACTCATGATCAGTTATTTCTTTATCAGTATCCATTTGGTGATGACTTTTTTTTTTTTTTTTTTTTTTCGTATAAACCTTGCACATATTTTGTTAAATTTATACCTAAATATTTTATGTTTCTGGATACTCTTATAATGATTTTAAAATATTTTTTTTTTTCAAAATAATTTTGCTTGTTTTTTGTGCATAAATTTTTCAGCCAAAAATACATTTAATGATGAAAGAGGGCTCTACTTTATAACTATTTAAGAAAATAGGCATAACAGGTGAACACAGACAGGTATGGACTCTATTTCATCCTCAGCATTGTAGGTATGGTGATCTTGCATATATCTAAAAATGCTAGGAAGCATGCATGACCCTAGCACTGATCTCATATTCAAGAAGCTGACATAGCCACAAATCTGGCAGGGACTTATCTGTGCTCCCTCCATCTAGAAATCCTTGGAGATAATGTAAAATGACAAGATTAAGTATGTTGACATTATATTTGTAATCACACTGTATGGCTTAAAGATTAAGGAGTTTACTACAGAAATTTTTGTTATCATTGTGGTTAAGTTGTGTAGATCTTTCTTTGACTGATTTAATGTAAGACAATAATAAGTAAACCAGCTTAATTTCAAAAGCATCCAGCCATTGCATTGTGAAATGCCAGGGAGGCCTACGTGCTTGCTGAGAGATGCCTTTGCTTGGTTTGCAGGACCAGTGGTTTTGGCGAGTGAGAAACAACAGGGTGATGGATGGATACCCAATGCAAATTACTTACTTCTGGAGGGGCTTGCCTCCTAGTATCGATGCAGTTTATGAAAATAGCGACGGGAATTTTGTGTTCTTTAAAGGTAAGGATGTTTTCCATATCTGGCTATGTTGTATTTTAGTCATTTTGTATAGGTCCCTGTGGTACACACAGAATTGATTAGGTGAGATTAGATAGCTAATGGATTTAATGAAATAAAGTATGTTGACTAGAAATATAATTGAAATAAAAATAATTTTCAATTTTTATTTTATTTGTTCTCATATGGTAGTCTCATGTCAGATTTAAGAGATATTCTTTCTCTTAGAACTTTTAGATTTGACTTAAAAGTACCAAAAAATTAATTAATACATAAATAGCCATTACTCCACTTACTAAAGATTTGCTTGTTTGTTTGTTTGGAGTATTTGGAGTTGCTTGTGGGTTTTAGGCAATAAAATCTGTTACACTCCCATTTTCACATGTAATCTCTGAAATTTTACTTGATTTAATCAGTTTATGTAAACAGATTCTAGTAAACTGAGAAGTAAAGGCAAGAAAAATTTAGAATTATCCACTTATCAGTATCATTAAATGTATTGTCTGTTATGTATCTGACTGCCAAATTTTAATCTCACAATTACTACCAACTGTCTGGCATGCAAAAGTGAGATTACCTGATGAAGTGAATTTAGTCAATTGCCTATTATTTTATCCTCAAAACTTGTTAATATTCAAAACAACTGATCTTAAATCTGTGGAGGAAAACACAGAGACAAGAGACAGATTGAGCTGGAGGACTGAGGGAATTGTGAAGGGAATGTATTTGAGCTGAAGCTGAGAAGAACTCGAGTGTAAAAGTACATGATTGAACATATTACCCAAGAGCCTAAAGGCCTGAAAATAAGCTTATACAGGACTAGAGCCCAAAGGAAGGAAAAGGGGGATCTTAATCCCTCAAAAAGCAATTATTATCAGAATCAACCTAAAATAATTCATAGCAATGATGAGGGTAATGAAAACATGGAATTTGGGAAACACTTGTAATATTTAAAGTAAGGCTCAAACTACCTATATAAAATGAAAGTATACACCTGGACTTTATCTTTACAGATTGCTCCTCAATAAAAGAGGCAGTTCAGTACATTAGCTGTAAGAACATGATAATTCTATGGCCATGTTGCCAACTTTAAACACCAGCTCTATGAACTAAACAACCTACTCAGGTCTCTTCACCTCAGTCTCCCCATCTGAAAAAAAAGACATTTGTATTATTCCCCATCTCAGAATTATTTTGAGGACTAAATTAATTACTACATGTGAAGAGCCTGGCACGTACAAGCCCTCAGTAAATGCCAGCTATTGTTGCTGCTGGTAAGATTGCTGCTAATTTTCTTGCCTTCCTGCGTCTATAATAAGCATATTAAAAAAAGTGAGCATGCACCACACCACTATGGACAACGCAAGGATACCACCTAAAGGCTGTGAATCTTAGCGACATGATATTGGAGGGGTATTCCCCTCTCCTACACCCTTCCTGGGTCCCATGAGTAGCAACAACAAAAAGAAGGGCAGGTTAAGTCCCGACAAGCCTTCCACTTGGAGACTGTCCCAGGAGGCTCTGTCTCCTCACAGAACCAGTAGTGCCTTCTGACAAAACTGCCTGAGGAGAAACTGCCACAGTCATAAATTCCTGTTCTGACAGCTCTTTATTGCCTCGGGGCCTTCTCACTTTTATTCGATTTGCCGCTCCTCACTCTCTTGTGGCATGGCTAGCTCCTTTTCATCTTTCAACAGCCAGCATAAAAGCTTGTCCTCCAGTGCCCTCCCTGCCCACTCTATGTAAGTAGTACCTTCTAACTTGCACAAAGCATTTGTAAAAAATTGAAATTACCCATACCATTCAAATGGAAATTGCATGAGAGGTGGAACTTGTTTATATTTTCCTATGTGTCATTTTATTTTCAGTTTCTAAAAGTGATGGGTGCATAGTAGGTTCTCAGTAAACATTTCAGTAAAAGCAATATCACTGAATACTGACTTGACTCAGTATGGTGTTTCCTATGCTATGGTGCTTACAACAGCCATCACTTCATCTTTTGTCCCAGACTTATGTCACCTCCAGAATGTTGAGCTTGTCAGTGGTCTCTTCTGGTACGTTGCCAGCCTCAGAAAATGCCTACTCTTATAAATTTTGTCACCTTGAGGACCGTGCTGTGGTGGCTTTTTCCTCGAGTTTACTCTCACCACCACCTTCAAATAAGCCCTCTCAAAGCCCAGCGATGACCTGTAGCTCTCCCGCTCAATATAGCATTGATTATCCAGAAACAGTCAAATTCTAGGTGTTCCTAGTGAGACCACACTCTTCCCTAGTCTCTACCTCACGACTGGCAGGAGAGGAGTGACAGTCCCAGCACCCTGGGCTTCTGATGTGAAATGACCCCCTCCACTACCCTCACCACAACAATCACAATCAAAATATTTCTCCTTGACACACTCTTTATGCCCCTTATCTGGTCAAAAGACCAGAAACCTACGTCATTCCTCATCCCACATTGTTACTCCAGTTTGCTCTATGGGCCGTGAGGTAGTTGCTGCCCCTTTGCTAGCAGTTGATCCCCTTCCCTGCTTATGCTTAACTCGTGACAAACCGTCTGGCAAGCTATATATTTTAATTGTTTATCTTTCTCACTAGACTATCAATCCCATAAAGGATAAGTATTCTTTTTTTTTTTTGTACACTGTCTTTTTCCCAATATCTTAAACTGGGCTTTGACAGACTTTTTATGTAATGACAAAATAGCAAATATTTTAGGCTTTGCCACCCATATGGTGTCTATTATATACCTTTCTTTGTTTTGTGTTGTGTTCTAACTTTTAAAAACGTAAAAACTATTCTTATATCATGGGCTGTGCAGAAGCAGGCCATTGTCATAGTTTGTTGTCTTAAACAATACCTGGAATATAGTAAACGCTTGACAAAGATTGATTGAATGAACCAAGAATAAGATTCAAGCCCCAATTTGGTTTCAACCTCTGCAAGCCATATTAGACAGTATTAGACTATTGTTACTAGTGATTTAGATGTTATTCTTCTTTAATTTACTCTTTTATTTAGCCTCTATGCCTTACATTATTTCTCTTTGTTTTCCCCTTCTCTCTCTTTACAGAGATCATCTTTTATGTATTTTCTTCTTCTAATCTGTGCTAGAAAATTATGATATATTTGAGTATCTTTGTCTTTTATTCCCCTATTTAACTAAAGTCTATGTTTGGATATAAATGTATTTATGTATTTCCTAAAGGTACTGGGTATTAACCTTGTTTTCATTTTGCATAAGAATTTGAAGATGTAGATTCAACTATGTGTATAAATGAGTGTTTGGTTATTAAATATAACTATTGTGTTAGTAATATAAACATAAGCATAAAATCTATTCATTTGAAATTTTATAAATCTTAAGAAGAATAAGAAGCCATTAGATACAATTAAAATTTATATTTTGGTGTAATTCAGATATTTTTTGAACTTTAGCCAAATTATATGTGTACATGTATATCATATGAGTGGGAGTTGTCAGTACATAAATTATAAAAACATAAAAACTTGTCCTTTATATATGTGTCCAATTCTATATTCTGAACATAATCTTAGCTTTTTGATATGTTAAAATATGCTATATCAGAATATAATGTAATATATTATGTGACAGTATAATAAAATGGTGGATTCTGCTTCCATTCAAGATGTAATAATAGGAATCAGAAATATCTTTCCTCCTGAAACAAATAAAAAATGGGCAAAGTATTTAAAAGCATGATTTTCGGAGACACTGGGCATCAAGAAACAGGACACTGAATCCTGAGAGTCAGGAAATAAAGGGAGATGAGCCCTGAAATTGCCACAGCTTCCCATCTGAATAATTTACAGGCTGTGGCACAAGGTAGGGGAACACAGGCAGAGCTCAGAGACTTTCTGAGTAGAGGAGACAGAGATGACAATTCAGGGAGAACAAGGTGACTTCAGTGCAAAGGAGACAGTAACACAGAGGAGAGAACTACACAAGAGTGAGGGCCGGAGATTAGCAGATGGACCCCATATGCATTGGAGAGAGTATTGGTCAGCTCATGTCTATAAGGAAACTGCTCAAATCTAGAAAATGAATCAATCACTGTGAATAAAAAGAGCAGTACCTGACATTCAAAGAGGGCCAACAGTACCTGCTTCCCCCAACAACCTGTTCATAGGCATTGGATAGAGTATTGAAAAGGGCCTTGCCTCAATGGTGGGGAATAATTACCCTAGAAATATCCCTGTTTGAATTCTACTTAGCAAATCTTCAAAGTAAGACCTGAAGCCATCAAATGGTTTCCAAATAACAGTCTAGAACAAAGCTCAAGAATATTTATAGGGATTCAGAGATATTGACCTAAAAAGGCAAAATTCACAATATCTTGCATATCCCCTAAGATCAGGAAGAAGACAAATGTTTATTTCAAGTCTGTTCAACATTGTAACAAGTTTTATCTAGTGAAATAAATAAAAATAATCCAGATTGGAAGGAAAGAAAGCTGTATTTAGACAACATGACTGATATAAAACAGTAGTAAAATGGTTCCATGGACATAATTGTCTATGTAGAAAGAGATAGTTTTGCCTTCAACCAAAAAGCTTCCAGAAATGATAAGTGAGTTTCTCAAAGTTACAAGATACAAGACTAGTAAAAATTTAATTGTATTTTCTATATATTTTCAAGAACTGTAAAGGGTCTGAGATTTTTATCTTCCTTGTAAGCTAATAAAACCCTGTTAGCTTGCCTCATGTTCATGTATGTTGACAGAAAACATGAGATTCCTGAGTCAGAGAAAAGGACAGAAACCAAAAGCAGGAGCCATAGTGTAGTCACCTGTACTTGTTCCCAAAACCCCAGTCTTAAAAGTGTGATATGAGGCTGGGCACAGTGGCTTATGCCTGTAATCACAGCACTTTGGGAGGCCGAGGTGGGCAAATCACAAGATCAGGAGATCCAGGCCAGCCTGTCTCACATAGTGAAACCCCAGCTGCCTATAGTCCCAGCTACTCAGGAGGTTGAGGCAGCAGACCGGCTTGAACCCCAGAGATAGAGGTTGTATTTGCAGTGAAATGAGATTGTGCCATTGCACTCCAGCCTGGGCAACAGAAGGAGTCTCCATCTCAANAAAAAAAAAAAAAAAAAAAAAATATGGTACAAAACGGAAGTGACGCTTTCATGAAATCAGTTTCATTGCAAGAAAGGAATCATGAATTAAAAATTTTCTGTAATTAGCAATAAGCTTGCCTAAATTTTTCACTGAAGGAAGATATTTTCTTTATCAAACTGGACAGTAAACAAACCTTGCCGTTTCAGTGGAGATAGATACTGTATCTATAATGCAAGACGATTGGCTATTCAAGTACTGTAACATTGGAAATGGATTCTAGAACAAAAGCAGTTAGTGCCTCTGCTTTAAAGACAAACTGAAAAGCACAAAACCTATGAAGAATTATCTCCCATCACATGCTAACAAAGGACAATCAGGAATTGAAATTTTAAAATAAAAGACCATTTACAATTACGTTCAAAAATACCAAACACTGAGGGATCAATCTGCACAAAAAACAAAATGTGCATGACCTCTACATTGAAAACAACAAAACATTGCTAAATGAAAGTAAAGGAGGCCTAAATGACTGGACAAATATTTATGGGTCAGAGGGCTCAGTATTATTACAGTGACATTTATCATCTGATTTATGTTTGCATTCAGGGCAGTCCCAATCAAAATACTTCCAGGCACTTTTGTAGTAATGGTCAAGATGATTCCAAAATTCATATACAAATTCAAATGGCCTAGTATAGGCAAAACTACTTTCAAAATACGACTTGATTTTGGCGGGGTGTGGTGGCTTATGCCTATAATCCCAGTACTTTGAGAGAGGGAGGAGAGCGGATCGCTTGAGGTCAGGAGTTCAAGACCAGCCTGGCCAACATGGTAAAACCCCAACTCTACTAAAAATATGACAATTAGCTGGGCATCATGGCAGGTGCCTGCAATCCCAGCTACTCAGGAGGCTGAGACAAGGGAATCTCTTGAACCTGGAAGACAAATGTTGCAGAGAGCTGAGATCATGCCCTTGCACTCCAGCCTGGGTGACAGAGCAAGACTGTCTCAAAAAAACAAAGAAAGCAAGAAAGAAAAAAAGAAAATACTACTTGACTTCAAGTCTTATTTTAAAGCTATAATAATTAAGACGGTTTGGCATGGACATAAAAATAGAAAAATAGTAGATTAGTGGAACAGAGATCTGGATATAGACTGAAAGCATATATGGACAAGTAATTTTTGACAAAGGTACATGTAAAACGAAACAAAACAAAACAAAACAAACCTCCAATTCATATCCTATGTACTATATGAAAAAATTAATATGGTCCTAACCTAAATTTAAGGGCTGAACCTATAAAACTCCTAGATAAAACATAGAATACAAAAGTTTGTGACCTTGATCTGGGCAAAAATTTCTTAGATATGATGCCAAAATTATCATTTATAAAAGAAAAATTGATATATTAGACTTAATTAAAAAATTCTACTCCTCAAGGTACTTTTAAGAGAATAAAAAGCCTCAGATTAGGGTACATTATTTGCAAGCTTAGTATATAATGAAGGATTCTTATTCAAAATATGTAAACAACACTCAAAACTCAATAAAAAGAAAATGAACAACTCAATAAAAATGAGCAAAGAGTATTGAACAAAAACTTTGCCAAGGATAATAGATGGATGTCAAATAAGCTCATGAAAAGATGTTTTACATTATTAGTCATTAGGGAAATGTAAACTAAAACCACAGTGAAATACCACTACGCACCTGATAGAATGACTAAAATAGAAGACTGACCATACCAAGTGCTGACAAGATTATGAAGGAACTGTAACTGTTATATACTGCTAGTAGAAAGTAAAATTGTACACTGTGGAAAACATTTTGGCAGTTTTCTTTAAAAGTTAAATACACAGCTACTGTGTAATCCAACCAGTTTACCCCTTGGTATTTTCCCAAGAAAAATGAAAACCTATGTGTAAGCAAAGACCTCTACATGAATATTCAAAGCAGCTATATTTGTGATAACACAAAACTGGAAATAATTCAGATATTCTCAACACATAAATGAATAAACTGTGGTGTATCTATATAGTAGAAGACTTTCCAGCAATAAAAAGGAATGAAATACTGATTCACATTACAACGTGGATGAAGCTCAAAATAATTTAGCTGAAGTGAAATAATTCCCACAAAACAAGAGTACATACTCTGTTATAGCATTTGTATTCTAGAAAATGCAAACCTATCTATAGTGACAAAAAGTGCCTCATTGGTTCCCTGAGGATAGGCAAGAGTTGAGCATGAAGAAAACTTCTCAGAATAATGAAATGTTCATTTTCTTGATTATGTCAATAATTTCATAGGTATGTACCTGTGTCAAAACTTAATAAATTATACATGTTAAATTTATAGAATGTCAGTTATACCAGAATAAGACTGCTTTGTTGACAAGAAGCTTTACTAAACACATAAATTTATGCTGGAATACATCATGCAAATATTTTATACATTTAAATATACTGATGACATGGGTAGTAGAATTTGATTCCTTATTTATTCTAGAGCTTGTTAATTATGAATATCTAAATTAATACTATTCCAATTTTATTTTCTTAGTTGAGGACATTGATAATCAAGTGCAATGTACTCTCCTAGCTGAGATATATCATTCCCCAGCAACTTTCCCCTCTACATTAAAGTTTTAGTATTATTGACAATAGTAGATAGAAAAAAAAAATTTTTTTTTCTTTTTTTGAGACCGAGCCTTGCTCTGTTGCACAGGCTGGAGTGCAGTGGCGCGATCTCAGTTCACTGCAACTTTCACCTCCCAGATTCAAGCGATTCTCCTGCCTCAGCCTCCCTAGTAGCTAGGACTATAGGTGTGTGCTACCACACTGGGCTAATTTTTCATATTTTTAGTAGAGACAGGGTTTCAACATGTTAGCCAGGATGGTCTGGGTCTCCTGACCTCCTGAACTGCCCACATCGGCCTCCCAAAGTGCTGGGATTACAGGCGTGAGCCACCTTGCCCAGCCAATAGAAAGAAAATTTAATTAATTAATTCTTAGTAAAGAACTCATCCACTTACTGGAGAAATATTACAAATATTCTATCATCTCAACTTAATTTTAGATGCTACAATTTATAATGGTTATGAAGTATTCTCTAAAAAGTGTTTACTTAGAAATGACTACCAAAAAATTTTTGATGCCCACATTTTGAATAATTTTGTCACTATTATTTTATATTGTTTGTGTTTTATTTTTGCTCTGTAATTACCCATCTTATTTTTGTTTGTTTTTAATTTATGTTTTCTCATTGTATCACATTTTGTATCAGATCCCTCAAATTTTTGTGAAATGATTATAGATACAAGTAAGTAGACAAGTATTTTAGATATTTTTTCTTTCAGCCTCACATGTGTAGACATACATGTGTAAGGGGGTGATATTTCCAGAGTTCCAAGTGAGCATTTAGTTAGTTGTTTTTGTTTTTGTTTTTTTAAAAGAAGCTGGTGCATAATGTTTCCCTTCACTCATTAAGTTGCTTGCTGTAAGGGCTATTATTTGGGTGTGAGTGTAGATGTACAAACCACAGGCCTGTCTTACTGAAAGTTAGCCAGCTTTATGGTTTGGTGTATGTAACTATCACTTAGCACCATTTATACTTGTGATGTCTGAATAGACTCCTTTATTCCTCTATTTGATATTTAGTAAGTAACAGTGAATCATTCTTCTTTATTTATGTTCACAAGGTGTTTCTTTTTTATTTAGAGAGACCCAGAAATAGAAAATGTATCACACTTTGACAAAGTAATATGCTTTTTTCCAGCAATTGAATGTACTCCACACTTTGTGCTAGTTAGCTATCTTTCTGTCATTCAGGTATATCCCATATAAAGAATAACATTTTATAAGCATAATCACCAGATACACATCCTCAAGTACTAGGCATGTTAAGACTGAATGGTTATTAGGTAATAGTATCAAAAAAGCTATCTTGAAAATTGAGCTGGTGCATTCTCTTTCAAGAATTGGAAACAAATTTTAAAACAAAGATCCTAGTGTTGTCAAAATCAGTAACAGTCAAAATAAAATCAAGTAGTTGAAAAGTTGTCTCAAAATTTAAATTGTTGCTATCACTTAATAACTTTAAGCAGTACTTATCACCCTGGTTGGCAGTTTCATTTCAAGAGGCACAAATCACTTATGGCATAGAAATTAAAATATATGAGGCGGAAAAGAGAATGGCAATAAAATTTGTGAATAAAAATGGTGTACAGAAGCTGTGTATCAAAAGAAAGGAGTTGTCTAAAATACTTGGTGCTGGAAAATGGCAAAGAAAAGAATTGTTAAGAAATCATTTTTATGGCTTTAATTGTTATTTCAAATAGTACTGATAAACAGGAAATTTCTTTATACTGCTCACAAAGTATTTTTCTTGAAACGTTTAGGGAATATTCATGAAGTTCATTTGAGGTCAAAATACATTGTTTCTTATGTAGTACAATAGGAAATCTAAAAGAAAAATTTTCTATAAATAGTGATATGATTAATTATTACTTTATAGGATATAACAGAAAATTGATGTATACAAAGTTATACTAGATTAAGGAATTTATATTTAATAGTCTTAGTATATGTGAAAATGGATTTAGACCAAGTGAATAGTGCTATTTTTTGAATTATAAATATTTATAGAATTTTAATATTAATGGCTTTATTGTATGTTGAAATGATCATCTAAAACATGGGTCCAAATGTTTAATATTTGAAACTTTTATTGCTAATATACCTCTACTTATTATGATGATTCAAAAACTCTATAGTATATTTTTATTATGGATATTTTCATTTCAGACTGCCAAATTTTCCTGTCAGTATTACTTGTATATCTAAAAGTTTTTCTCATTTTCAAAAACTGTTTATCACATCATTTTGTTGTTGTTGTTGAGCCCTTTTGAGTTCCCCAGGAAGCAGACACTGAGACTAAGGAAGTTGAGAGGTTTGTCAGGGAAGAAGGCAAATGTATGAAAGATTAAAGGGGAGAAAGCAGGATTAGCAGTAGGCGACAAAGTCTTGGTGAACCTGATGCCAAGCTTCAGATCAAATAATGCGTCTTACAGGGCTTGCATGCAGAGCAAAACTGACCAGGCTTTAGTTAATACTCAGCTGTGCTCAGTCTTTGGTTGGAGGCTGCCGAAAATTATAGCCTTTGTCCAACTGATGCATCAGACCCAAAGACGCTCAGCTGATGACAGTTTCTTTCTCTAAGCAAGATCTGAGCTGCACACCTCAATGGCAACTTCACTTGCATTAAGTGTTCAAAATTCTCTGCTTATTATCTAATATTGTGGAATCTGGAAAACAAAATGCTGCTAGCAAAAAGTCACATGACCTCAAGAAATTTATTCAAATTTCCTGAGCAACCTACCTATAAACAATATAGAAATAAAAACATATTCCAAATATTGAGCCCAAATAGAGATTAGTGTTACTTAATTATTTATTATTGGTACCATTTATTTATTTGAGTAGATGATAAGCAAATTTGATCAGTGAAATACTGTGTTATATAATAAGAACCATTTATTGGGGCATCCCGAAACCTGCGTGTATTTGATCTCTCAGTATTTCCAGAATTCCAAGTGAGCATTAAGTTAGCATCTTATGTACAAATTATGAAAGAGGAGCTCAGATTCATGACTTGCCCAGGATCTTACAGCTGGTTATTGGTAGAGCTGTCATCACCTCCTAATTCTGACTTCAAAGCTATTGAATGCTCCATTAAATAACATAACACATAAAATACATATTCTTTTTAACAATTGTTTTAATTATCTGATGTCTTCTCAAAGAATATATAAATGTTGAACAGTAATCAGTCCAAAAAACAGTATTTATTGAGTATTCTGTGTACAGACCTCTGTGTTATGAAAAAAATCCAATCATTAAGGAGTTTGTTTTCTGAAAATTCTGTAAAAGACTACGTAGTAAATACTTTCAGCTTTGTGGACCATATGAACTCTGTCATTAACTACTAAACTATTTCATTGCAGGGTAAAAGCAGCCATAGGCAGTAAGTAACTAAATAGGTGTGGCTGTTTGCTGGTAAGGTGTTATTTACAAAAACAGGTAGCAGCTAGTGGTCCTCGTTTACTGAGCACTGTTGTAATAGAAGACATAAAATATAAATGTATGAAAAGTTTTGAGGAGACAAAAATACAGTTGATTTTTTTGTAATTTCTTTAGTAATAAGGCACAAAAGATATCTGATTACTCAGGATACAATGAACAAGCATGAGGCGAATACAGTGGGTTAATTAATAAACACTCCCATTAAAAATGTTATGTGATTAGTTGATAAAGGAGGGAGGAAGCAGGGAATCATTAGCAATTCTGAAAGCCAGAGTGTGAACTTGTTCTGTTCTGAGGATCAATTTTGGATAGTAAGATAAGCACTGAATCAAGAGACCTGGACCACAGTACAAAACCTATTAGCACCTGGCGGTGTGGTTTTAGACACACCATTTCTTTGAGCTGTGAAATAAATGAATGTATTAGGCTGGATTCACAGCCACTTTTCTGATCCAGTACATCTGAACAATGTAGTGCACTCCCACCATTAACAATGACTCAATTCAAGGGAATTAAAAAGCAGGTAGAAATCTTAACCTCCAGAGTAAGGATTGTCCTTCTGGGGGAAAAAAAAAAGGTTATTAGATACTGCATGTTTCCTGATAGGAACAGCATTTGGTTTAAAAATTTCGGGGGGGAATTATTTGTTTACTGTCTATCTTCTCTACTAATCTGTTTCACAAGGGCAGGAACTTTTTGTTTTGCCTTCATCAGTGTTTCTGCAGCACCTAGTTGAGTGATGGACTATAATCAGCTCGTAATAAACAGACATTGAATAGAATAGATGGATGAATAGATGGAATAGATGGATGATTGAATATCATCTATCCGTTGAATAGATGGATGGATAGTTGAATATCATTGAAAAATCACTGCAGTAGATGACCTATAAAGTCCTCTCCAACTCTAAACATTTTTGAAGCTATTCTTCTATTTATAAATCCTTTTGGCCTTTAATTCTAACTTGTTGATATTTTCCTCTGCATTCTGCCAAGTACAATGTCGGTAAGAACTAGTTTTTTCCACTTGCTCCAGAATATGCCAAACTCATATGAAATCCAGGGTATACTTACATTCTGCCAAAAAGGCAATATTTTCCTTGAGAACCAGACTGTCTGATGGTAGGGGAGTTAAAAAACCACCTGTCATATGTACAGCAAAAAGAGTCTAACATAAATCTTACATAGTTAACTGAAAAACTAAAAAGTAGAAACAAAAGTCATTTCAGTTTTTTCATATGAAAATCTTAACTTATCAAGATACAAAAGGAATTAAAATGTTGTATTTCCTCAATAAACACTCAGAAAATAAATGTTATCATTCATAATTACTATTGAGTTATTTCCTTGAATTCTATGTCACAAATACTCAGCAGGCAAGGTGGTGTTTCTTAATTTTGTGTGAATAACTGCTGGAATTCTGTTATGTAACATTACAGCAAATGTTTGCTGATAAGCTCTCTATTTTGCTTTGTTTTCATAAAGGGAATATAAATACATTTTTCCTAGCAGGTTAAAAATAAAAAAGCTAATCGTGCTCTTTTATACAAAGGACTTGATCATTAAAAAGTGAAAGTGAAAGACTGATTATTTCTCCCTTTCATTTATGGAAAATACTATACCAACAGTAGAGGAAAGTATTTTCAAAGTACAGTTTTTAAAAACACCAACGATAACAGTTTTTTGAGTAGAATAATAACAATTTTCTAGAAGAACTATAATTCCTTTTCTTTTTTCACACATTATCCTCCACTAAGACACTGGGACTATATATAAACTAAGCTTCTGTGAACTGTATCCCCTGCTCTATACACCAAGGCATCCTGGTTATTGTTGAGCCTAGTGTCATCACTGAAAAAAGCCTAGAAGAAATTTTCATGCAAATGATAATCAAGTTTAGGAGCTGCGAAAGGAAATGATCGAAAGCATACTAGAGTGCTTCTGCTTGAAAGGGGCAGCCAACTGGATTGAGCTGATACAAGGTGTACCCTAAATAGCTAGCATGAGAGGCATAGAAAATGCATACTCCTTCCTGATTAAAAAGGAGATGAAAGGAAAGGATGCAATAGGTCACTGAGGTATAGGCCAAAAGAAAAGGCCTTTCTTTCTCTTTCTTCTATTGTTTTAAGACTTTCTATTTTAAATACCACAGAGATTTGACTAAAATATAGAGCATGCTGTGAAACAGCTCTCTGGATTTTCCAACTCACTGACGCTGGCAAGGAAACCATCTGGGCCTTTGGGGTGATGTGTGTATGTGTGTGTGTGTGTGTGTGTGTGTGTGTGTGTGTGTGTGTGTAATATTCAGATTAAACAAGGGCTCAGGATAAGTTTGCATTTTTATGACCATATTTCCCAACACTTGGTTAAATATAATCACTTAAATAAATGGTTTTTCAGCACAATACCAGGGTATACCTTATATTTTCTCATACTTGCTAGTGGTTATAAAATTTATTTTTATTGCTATACTAATAAGATTCCAGGCTAATGCCCACAATGTTATTTATGTAGCCTTTATTGTAGCCTTTATTGTGCCTTGTTAAATTTTTTTAACCTATCTTTGATTAGTCATGTAATATTAAACATGGCTCTTTGTATCGGTAAGCATTTATTAAGCACCTACCTTCTAAGCCAGTTTATGAGGTGCTGCAGGAAAATAATGTGTTCAATGTAGCGTTTTTCCTCAAGTTACTCACAGCCTAGAGTGGGTGGCAGGCTTGTGATTCATCGAAGTACAATGTACTAAGTAATAAGATCAAGGTAAATGCCAGTACTCTGACAATGTAAGATGCCCACCATGCTCGGATAGGAAATGCTTTACAGAGAAATCATGCTAAGCTACGTTTTGAAAGTGTCATCCTAGTTTTCCATAAATGGAGCTAAGTGAAATGTAGATGAGATAAGAGACCCATACTGAAAGGAACCTTGAAATGACTTATAATGAATTTGAGTTTTATCCTGAATTCAATGAGAAACCACTGAAAATTTTAAACAAAAGAGAGCAAAAATCAAGTATACATTTTCAAGAAATTCCTGTATTGCTTTGTGGGGGATAGATAAAAGGGAAACAGACTGGAGACAGGTAAACAAGAAAGGAAACTGTTGAAATAACTTAAACTAGGAAATAAACAGATTGCTCTTAAGTCTCATGGTTGGAAGACAGCATGGTACCACTGGCTAAAGCCAAAATTCTGGCCAACAGGCTTGGGCTCAGATGCACCTTACAACTTACATGATGCTTGAGTGTACACGATTTTAGGTTGCACAGTCTCATTCAGTTAAAAGAAAAAATAAACCCAGTAAGGTTAGTTGAGCTTATGGGGAACTTATGGTAAGGAGTGAGTGTATAACAGGAACTCAGACCGCCAGGAACTTGCTACACTTGCCTGCTGGCCCCTCTCTCACTCATAGCTTTGCTCCTTGCATCGCTTTTCTCTTCTTATTCTCTTTTCTCTTTCAGTCCATCTCATTTATTCAATTTCTACCTCCTCATAATATCCACTTCCTCTGGCCATCTTGGCTTCTCAGGCTTCATATTATATAAAATATAGTCAGTTCCCCCTGCTGAGAGGGACAGTCTCTCAGTATTCTTGAGGTCATCTTCCCAAGACAGAGACGAAGATAGTTCTGCTTATCTCTGCTTATCATCAGATGAAGCCATGTCTCCACAGCTTACTCTGCAGCACAGCCTTTTGAGTGGTTCTAGTCTGACAGTGATAGTATAGAGAGTGGATGTGGAGAACAATGACACCTACCTTACAGCTTGTGGACAAAGCAATTACCTTTAGAAGGGATGATGGAAGGAATGATAGAAAGGACCATGGGTAAAAAGAACAGACTTCAAAGGACAGTTATAAGTGAGAGTTAGGAATTGGAATCAGCTGGATGTAATGATCCATTAAATATGGAAAATAATGAGCAAGGAGGTTTCTAATGTCAGCCACAGAATAACTCATATTCCACCTACCCAAAGAAGGAAAATAAGAAAGGTTTTCAGATGAGTTCAAATTTGGATTTTGTAGAAAATCCCATCAGATAACTATAGATACTAGTTGACTTTCAAGAGATATTTGGACCAGAGATAGTCATTTATGACTACGCTTTTTTCTTTTTGGCTTCTGATGTTTTCTTTTACTTTTGCCTTCAATACTGCCTCTTTTTTCTCCTCATGTGCCTCCTCCGCTTTCTTCTTTTATGTGATCTTTTCTAATGGGCACAGATTTCTAGAAGTCCAGTTCTGGTTTCTCTTTATCTTCTGTATATACTCTTCCCAGGATAATCTCAACACATCCTAAATTTATAAATGCCACATTTATGCTTATATCTTACAAACTTATTTTCAAACTGAAATACCCGGTTGCCTACATTACTTCTTTATGTAGATATTTCACTGACATCTCAGACTCTTGATTTAAGTTTCCAACAGCCCACCCACCTTTAGTCTTCATTGGCTTATTAAAAAGCACTGTGATTTACTTATCTACACAAGCCAGAACTTGAGGACCATTCTTGATATTATCTTTATCTTATTTCCCTCAGCAATGCCTATCAATTCCATCTCCAAAATATGTCATAACTTCATTTTCTCCTTTCCACCTCTATTTCAGCTGTATTGGTCCAAACTACTATCTAAGAATTTTTTTATTTAACTATTCAATAACTTCATATTTCATTTAGAATAAAGTTCAAGTCCTACAGGATTACATGATTCTCACCTCTATTATTATACAGTCATATCATACCCTATTCTAGGTGTACAACAAGCCTCTTCCCATTTTGGAATTTATTCTTCAGGTTTCCTTTACCTTAAACAATCTTCAGTGGTCTGGCTCCTTTGAATTATATGTCACAATTGAATCAAGGGCTTTTTCCTGTGTCTAATACAAAGTAGCCCTGATCCCATCACTGTCACCTTAATGTCCTTTTTTCTTTCTCTATTTGTATAGCACTTTGCTCTCTGGAGTTTGAATTTATTTATCTGTTTGATTCAAGTTAATATTTCCATAATCACTCACTGAAATCTAAGCTTCATGAGATAGAGATGCTGCCCTTCTCATTCACTTCTCTATCTGTGGTGCCTACAACAGTGCCTGGTATATGTACTAAGTAATTGTTGAGTGAATGATTCAATTACTTCTTGCCAAAGACTCTTAATAGGTCCTCTCATTTTCACTCTTCCCTTTATGATACATTTTTCACCAAAAATCATCATTTTAAAATATAAAACCAATCACAACCCAACACAAATTTAATCTCCTTGATGGCCTTTAATATACTCAAAATAAGATTCCAATGAATTATGTTGATTTTCAATGCTTTTGTGCTTGCTTATTACGAATTACTGATCTTCTTTCAATTTGTTGATCATCCCAAACTGTCTTCTGGTCTGAATGCACTTCCCAATATTCCTTGCGTATTTATTACCTTCTCTTTCTTTAGATTTTGGTGTATTTCTTCAGAGAGGTCTTCCCTGACCTTTTTACTTAAAGTAAGTTCTCTATTTTTTTTCTCAACTTCTGTTTTTTTTTTTTCCTAGCCTTCACTAGTTTTTCAATTACTACAGTTATATATATATATTTGTATATTTGGTTTTCATCTGCCTCTTCTGCTGTCATGTAGTATAATCAGAGTAGCGATCAGGTCTGTCTTAATCCTCTTCGGTATCCTTAGTACCTGCCATGATACTTGGGATACTTGAAGATACTCAAATGTGTTTTAACTTAAATGATATCAAATGGTGGTAGAAGGTCTTGGCGTAAATGAGATTACTCATGGCTACAAACTAGAAGAAATTCCTAACTAAATCTAGCCTAAAGATGTGTGGGTCTTATTTGCTTATTTTGTGTTATAACGGCATGTTGTTTAAATGTTTTGGAATACCCTTAGGTATTATATGAAGGCTACAGTTTATCATAGTCCTCATCTATGAGTGGTTTTGAAATATTGTAGAAAGGACATCGGGGCACATTTCTTTGCCAGATATTAACCCCAGGAGATACTAGAGATCCAAGAGGTTACTGGATTGTAGAATGATTCAAGAGGCCCAGGAGGAGAGGACTTGGGAAGGAAGGAAACACATCTTTAGGATAATGGATATTTACTGACTTTTATGGAAGTATCTCAATATTAGTGGAGTTACTGCACTACTACTAGCATCCCTAGCTTAGCCCTTGTAGTTATTTGAGTTTCTGACCCCTCCTTATTTGGGATAAAAGAGAAGACAGCAAAGAACAGAGTCTTAGGAAACATCAAGGGCTGAGTAAAATACAGTAAACCCAGAAAGGAGCAGCTAGAGAACAAACAAGTTAAAAGAAAATGGTTTTCTAGTAGCTCAGGGAGGAAAGTACTTAAGGTGGTCACTTGTGTCAATAGATAAGGATGGAGAATTGTTTAGTTGGAGGGCATTGGTGACTCCAGAACTAAGAGCTTCAGTGGACTGAAACTTGATAGGCATACCAGAAAGAGAAATGGTGGGTGCAGTTGGCCAGGGGCACAGGGAAGGCATGAGGAAGTATGCTGTCTGTAGAGAATTGTGAAACAGCAATAAAACTGACTAAAGCCTGTCTACTGTTTAGTATCATTATGCCATGCTCCAGCAATTCCAAACACAGTTAAGGTTAAAATTTTTCTGTCCTCTGTTACCACTCTTAAAGACTCTTAAAGACAGGAATAGAGTTTGACAATTAGAAGAGGGCATGGGGTCAAGGGAGGATGAATTTATAAGACTAGGGAGTTTTGTGAATGCTTATATAATGAAATACCAGCCCAGAGGAAGTGATCCAGTTGAGTAGAGGTTATAAACATGAAGCCAATCTGAGGGCATACCCATTTCTCAAAATACAGGAATGATTTAGCCTTGAAAAAAAAGTAGGACCTCTAATTTTTAGGGGAAGAATCCTTCATCCTTAACTCAGAACTGTTTATTTATGGCAAAGTTATAGATCTATTTCATTTTTTAAATTCACTCACAAAATTTTGGTTATATTATTATATTAATAAGTTGTTTTCATTATATCCACTTAGGAATGATATTTCAAAAATAATACTAATATTCTAGATGGGACAACTACTAACTTATTTCAAGGATTTTATATATTTAATATAATATATATTTGGAATAATAATTTTAAATGTATAATATACATTTAATATAATGATTTTAAATGTATTGTGTTAATAGATATATTCTAATTTCTGACATTAAATTAATATATTTTGCATTTACACTTATTTCATACAGGTAACAAATATTGGGTATTCAAGGACACAACTCTTCAACCTGGTTACCCTCATGACTTGGTAACCCTTGGAAGTGGAATTCCCCCTCATGGTATTGATTCAGCCATTTGGTGGGAGGACGTTGGGAAAACCTATTTCTTCAAGGGAGACAGGTCAGTATACACTTATCATGAGAAAAACAGTTAATTGACTAGTTTTTAGAAAGCCAGCATTTCTAGACTATCAGAGGCATGAGCTGTTGATGAAGAATTTTGGTGGATTTAACACAGGAGTTGATGCAATTAAAAATTTTTTAATATTTCAAATAATATTTAAGATAAATCTTTCTCTGAATATTCAGCTAATATGACTTTCTTATGAATGTGTATACCTAGCATATGTTTTTTTTCATTTCCCCATAATTGCAACATGCTCAAAATACGGTGTAGGCAGTGTATATATGTATCCTTACAATGCCTTTTTTGGGGAATTTTACTGATTTTGTTTAGAAAAAAATACTTTTTAGCACAGGATTTTTGTGTTTTCATACTCAAAGTTAAATTTTTATACTTTGTATACAATAAATTGTGAAGACTTCCAAAGAATTTCAGTTTAGTCATAGATTCTATTTCTTAAGAAGCCATTTATTTAGATACCATAGTCAAACTATTACTAGGCTAAATACTTTTAGCTTGAAGTATAATATTTTTCCCAGGTATTTTATTTTTATTTTCCTCTTTTTTTTCCTTTTATGATATTACTAATGGAGTTCACAAAATGAAAGTTGTAGGCATAAAACTTACAATAGGACCAAGCGCATTGGTTCATGCCTGTAATCCCAGCACTTTGTGAGGCCAAGGTGTGTGGATCACTTAAGGTCAGGAGTTCGAGACCAGCCTGGCCAACATGGAGAAACCCCATCTCTACTAAAAATACAAAACTTAGCCGGGCGTGGTGGCACACACCTGTAATTTCAGCTACTTGGGAGGCTGAGGCATGAGAATCACTTGAACTAGGGAGGCAAAGGCTGCAGTGAGCCAAAATTGTATCACTGTATTCCAATCTGGCCAACAGAGTGAGACCCTGTCTTAAAAACAAAAACAAAACAAAAAACCTTACAGTAGCTATTAGGCAGATATAACCACATCCTTGCCTAATTGTTAACAGATATTACAAATTAAGTTGAAGCCTATGTTTTTTATTAATTTAAATAAATGTTAAATAGAAAAATATCAAAAATCAAATTTTAATTACACTATCACTAGCTAGCTCACAATGAGAACTTCATAAGTAGTCTTTATTGGTTTGTAGGACTTCAGTCTGCCATTGTTCTACCATTTATGCATACATTTTAAAAAACATACACACATATAAAATACAGTCTTCAATGTCCAACATGCCAATATCGAGTTTGCCATATTATCTTAGCATAAATTAACCCTACGCAATGTCTCCAAATCTAAGAGAAAAGTAAGTAAGGTTATAAACCTTGTTTATTTGGAAATTTACAATTTTTATTAGCAAATACTTTCAAACATTGAGCTTTATGTGTGAACAAAAGATCCTATAATTGGCTTCCATGAATAAGAATGTACACTTTTAAATTTATTCTTTGACTAACTTTATATGCAATATTCCTATATTTTCCATAGCAAAATGCTCATAGATTTTAATTAATTATAATAAAGCTAGGCTGTGCTAAAATATTTCTTACTAAATCACAAATTAAAAAGATATATCAAACAAAAATTTGATTAAAGGAGAAGATGCTACTTACCCCACAAAAAGAATAATAAAGAATAATGACTCTCAACAGGATATCAATGTAATAGAGAATGAAAGGGGAAGAACTTTATTGCCACTGCATAGTGACCACTAATAAAAATAAATCTACAAACTTATAACATATTCTTTAAAATGGTATAACCCTTAAGGTTGTTGAATTTATCAGCTGATTTTAAATGTACCCATGCAAGACTCAGTACTACACAGAGTTGCACATTTTTAATTTTTCTCAAAAAAGGGCAGAAATTAAAGGCTGAGAAGAAGAAGTTAGCTTATAGGGGACAGAAAATGGAAGCTTAGTTTTACATAACAGTTTTAATTAGCTTCATAGATGATAATAAAAATGGCCATTTCATTATCAGATAGCTCTTTTTCCCACAAAAGTAGGGATTACATTTAAAATGTTTCCATTCTCTAAATTTAGTACTTATTGGAACATTTGTTCAAAGAGTAAACATGAAGTACCTCAAATTTGTGAAATCAGTGGAGATTAGATGCCAAAAGCATAAAAGAAAAAAGACTATAGCAAATGGGAAAAGGGTTTTTAGTTAGTTTACTCCCTGCTTGAAAAGCTGCATGACAAATACGGCAAATGTGTAGAAATGCCTTTATTACTTTTAAGTTCTATATAAACGACTATGGTTTTGTATGTTTTAAAAAATTGAAAGCAGGATTTCAACTAATTTGCATGTGTGTGATCTTATGTAAGATGTCACAAGTTATAGATGTTTTATAAACAGATTACTCTATAGTCGTATAATTACATATTTCCAGAGTCAACAGCATTTATCAATAAATTTATTCTAGATTTAAAAGTAGATGAAAAGACATTAAACTCTCTAACTGAAGCTCAGAAACAACAATTTAGTTGTCACTTTTATATGAAAATTTATTTTTCATTATTTCTCCCCTCTTTACCCACTACCATTTTTCTGCTTACAAAAAAGCAAAAAGTTATGTTAACAGTTTTCTATTTCTCTAATACTAAGAGCAAAAAGGATTTTTGTATCTAGAACCGTTATAAAAGATTCAGGTCCTTAAAGAGATCAGGCAAATAACGGCTGTAATTCAGGTGAGTAATGGCTGTACCTGTGTAAAGCAGTACATGTAAGGCAATAGCGAATGACGAGTACTCCTGTGAGCCAGAAAGTGATCAAAATCCAGATCACTTCAAATAATCTACTAGGCAAACAAAGCACATCTTTAAATTAGATGCTGTCATACATCAGCCCTGAATGTTGTTCACTTCCTATCAAAATGTAGATACCCTCAATTGCAGCCCAAGGGTCCCCTTCCATCTCCACTAAACTGCCTGTTACAGTATGAACATGAGGCAGCCCATTCTATCCTCAGTAGCTCTAATGCCTGCTTCCTTAAGATTTCTGCACCTGTCCTACCCTAGCACTCATTTAATTGATTCAAAAATGCATTTTGGAACACAAAGTATGTGACATGTACTAGGTAATGAAGATGGAGTAGTAGAAAGAAAGACCACAGAGCTCCTGCTTTCATGACACTTAGACTGTGTTGGAGGAGACAAATAAAAAACAGTAAACAAATAAATGACCCTGATAATTTTCACAGTGAGAAATGCTACAAAGAACTAAAACAAGGTGTTGCCACGAGAGAGACTCCTGGTGGTAAGGATAGGTTGGGACTTAGTGTTGACCTGGGAGAAGGCCTCACTTGTGAAGGGGAAACCTGAGTGGAGACTTAGCCATAGAAGCTATTCAGGACAATTTGTTGCAGGTGGATAATATAGTCATGCAAAGGCAATAATTTAGGAAAGAAGTTGGATTGTTTAAAAACAGTGTTGCCTAGAGCATAGTGGTTAAAGTGGTAGGAGATGTCAAACTGGTCAATAGGGACCAGATTACACAGGGCCCCATAGCCCATGGCAAAGAGTTTGATTATTCTAAGTACAAGGAAGAGGCATTGGATGGTTTTCAACAGGAAAGTGACATGATCTTATATGTATTCACGAAGATTGTGCTGTCTTCTGTGTGAAAAATGAGCTGCAAGAGTAGAGGGTAACTGGGAGACTGTTGAATGACTGCAGGAAGACATGATGGTAGTGGTGGAGAAGCAGCAAAGTGGGTGGGTGCAGGATAATTTTGAGTGTGATAACAAGTTGTCCTCGAGGCTTGGATTTTAGGGGAGGAACAAATAAATCAGGACAACTACTAGCCTTTTCACTCAAGTAATTAAGTAGACAGTACCTTATCTGGAGATTTAAAAACAGCAACAACTACAACAAAAAAAAAAAAAACAGAGAAAGGAATATTAAGGGAAAGGGATTAAGAAATTGAAATGCCCATGCTTAACTGAGGTGCCTATTTATACACCAAGTGAAGAAGTCAAGTAGGTTGTTGGATAATTGAGTTTTCATCTTAATGGAAAATTTAGTTGGAGACACAGATTTCAGAGTTATCGACATATAAATGGTATTGAAAGCAGGAGCCCAGTTGAAATCTTCTAAGTATAGAGATAGCTAAAGAGAGTAGATGAAATGATGGTTCTTTAAATAAATCTGTAAATTCAGATTAAAATATCTAGTGTTGTACTATTTTACATACAGCATGGAACTCAGTCCCTCAGATTCCTACTTGCCCTTTTGTTAATACACCATGCTCTGGTACTTGGATATGTTTTGATCTTCATAACATTTAGCTTAAAATGCTATGTTTCTAAGTCATCTCTCAACATCTCACAATCATATCTAAGGCTCTATTGCCATATTTCATAAGAAGCGTAGTTGTTGAGAATTTTAAGGTATTTTCAAATAAAAATAACAAAATGTAGACCTACTTTGTTTTCTTTATTATCATCCCTAATAATGAAATAGAAAAATACGTTTATTTCCTCCAGATTAAGTGGTATGTTTATAAAGTAATTTCTTAATGTATATGTTTTTGAGTCATTCAAAAATACAGCAAAAACTGATAGATTGATATTGTCTATTCTTTTGCATTTTTAAGGCCGATCCTGAGGAATGGGATTTTGAGGCCTTGATTAAGAATGCAAATCTCAAAGAATCATCTGGCTAAAGTCAAAATTCTACGGTAGAGATAACTGATGAATCAGAAGAAAGAGCTATGATGTTCATTTATAATAGCTTTTATCACTTACTGACCCTCCTACACAAAATGTCAATGTTTTCCATGAAAATATCTATATTTTAAAGCCCCAAAATGGTTTATTTACATAGTGTTCTGATCTGAATATGCTAATTTACTTCTCGTTGAATCTATAAGCTTATTTTTCAGGGAGAAAAATTCAGTGGAATGAGCTTTGTTCGTGTTGTCATATGCTCAAATATGTTGGAAATTAAAATACAAAGCAATATTTATGAATAAGCTTCAGCACCTTTTATAAGACAGTGCTAACTATAGATAATTCTAATTGCATTCCAGTTTACTGGTTGTATATCAAAGCTGACACAAAGCAGACAACCTTTGGGCTCAAGCCTATGTTGAGTTTTTCTAAAATTGTAAAATGATTCCAAATTATTGTTTTGCATTATCTGCTAGGAGAGGGAAATGCTTTTATATTGACAAATTCATACCAGAATTACTTTCCTACAAAAGAGTGTAGTAAAATTGACATTCCATTAACATTTCCTTGAAATGAGATCTCTCTGAATCCTGTGAGTCTGGCATATAATATAGGTGCTTAGAAAAGCATCAGTGAGTGAAGTAATTTGTGAATGAACAGACTAAGGGAGAAAGGAAAGTTATACCCAAACAGTGAACACAAGTTATTTGAATGTCAGCATTGAGAGAGAAGAAAACACAGGCAGACACTAGCAGTAACATTTGAATTTCAATTCTACCACTTCAGACACAGTCAGGCTGACTAAGTCAATTGTCTTTGAATAATATGATGCCCAATGCTCTGTTATTGCTTGAATTGAGTGACTATTCATACTAAATCTATCGTTAGGACATTATTATAGAGAACACTGTAATATGTGATATAAAAGACTGTTAAGGAGTTTAAGCAAAACAAGATAATATATGTACATAAATTTACTTTATAACTATAAAACACTACCTAAAGTGTAGGTATTATTACATCAAAAGCATAACTACTTCTCAGAAAACTAATCTGGTTGCTAGGTATGTATTATTATTACTTAAATCACATGCAGGATGTGATACCATCATCCTCAGGATTTTAAGTTATTCCTAATTTTATTTTTATTACTATTATTATTATTATTACTTGAGAGATCTTTAAATTAGGAGCAAATCTCAACTGTATTAACCATTCATCACAGAATGTCCTGTGTTACAAGAATATTCAAAAATTATGTTTATTTAAATATTTTAATTTAAAAGTAAACATTTCCATGCACAAAATGTAAAAGAAAATATATTTTAGAATTGGTGGCATGCTACACTAATGATTCCACTTCACTGTCCTCTTCAGAAAGATGCAGTCCAGGCACCATTCTTTCAGCTCAGTGCATCTCCAAGAAGCTATTCCTGATCTGTCCATCAGATCTGTTCTCATCTTTCATGTGATGAGAACCTGTGACAAATACCTCTGACAGTTTCCCTTTTGGTATAAACTCTTCTTTTGGGTACTTCTTAGAACAATTCCTGAAATAATCTTTTTCCCATCTATGTCAACATTGAAGATTGAGGAAATGCATCTTCAATGGATGGAGGAATTCCAGATGTTACTCAAGTGATGTTTCTAGGAATTTGTAGCAAAACCTTCTACACATGACCCCAGAGCTCTGTAGGTAAAGACTCCTTTATAGGCCTGGCAGAGGAATATCCAAACTATAACATATTTATTTTTTTCAAATTTCAGAAAAAATGGCTACGTCAAAGATAATTTTTAAAAAATGTATCATTTCCCAAATATGTGTTGGTGAAACACTAGCTTTAGTATATCATCAAAGATGTGTAGTGGGTGAAAAAGCATTGACAAATAAAATTGGAAAACATATTTGGTGGCATCAAATGAATTTGGAAACTGCCTTCATGGTGAAAATAGCAGATACTTTTGAAATCAGACAAACATGGTTATACTTCTACTTATCATTCAATGTCCCCCAAGAATTCTCCTCTCTCAAATGGGGACAGTGATGACTATCTCATGGGTTTGTTGTGATTAAATAAAATAATGCATAGAGCAATAGGGCTGCCCAAAATAGATGATATCACTGTGAACTCCCAATGATTTTACCCTATTTTGTCAATCTTTGTGACCATTCAAAATATAAACTCATTTTAGTCTTAAAATATATGGACAATAATGAATGATCCAAAGTAGGGATGGTCACAATTTGTTCCTTGGAAGTCTAGGATTCTGTGAAAGTGGCTCAAGGACTACTCTGTGAAGGGATAAGAGTCTCTTGGTGAGCTCTGCTTTTACTTGTATTAATGTCTATACACTGAGTACTCCAATCAAGACCTGCCCTAACGTCTATACTCACATTCCCAATTTCCTCATCAGCAGCTCCACTTTGAAGTTTGAATTTAATGTAGCTAACACAAGATTCATGATTTCTCAATCTGTCTCAACTTACCTTCTCTTATTTCATTATCTTACTAAATGACAGCATTATTCTTCCAGATAATCAGACTCACAACTCTTGAGTCATACTCAGCTTCCTTCTCTTTCACATCCCACATCTAATCCATGAGTAAGTCCTCTGGCTCTTCTTTAAAATATATCCCAAATCCCTTGATTTATCATCAGGGCTATAGTTGTTGACTTCCTAGTCCGAGGATTATTGCAGTGACATCCCAACTGGCATTCCAGCTTCTGCCTTATCTCCTTCAAGCTATTTTACTCATAGCAACCAGTGTAGTCTTTTCAACAATTAGCCATAAGTTTAAGCTCCTCTGTTCAAAATATATATTGGCTTCCCATCTCTCTTAGAGGAAAGCCAAAAGCTCACTATAGTGTAAAGGCTTATCTAATTTTAAGTTCTGGTTCTCACTCTCACCTTGTCTCCCCAATACTAACTCAATTCCAGTCACCCCAGCCTCTTGTAGACTCAGGTACTCCAAGCACATGCCTGCCACAGGAATTTTTAATTCCTAGCTCCTCTGCCTGGAATGTTCTTCTCCCAAAGACTGCATGTATTGCTCCTCACTTTTCTCTGCTCAGATGTCGGCTTATCAGAGAGGACCTCTCCGTCCACCAATTTAACATGGCTTTTGATATTCCTAGATAACTTTATCTGCTTTGCTTTTTTCATAGCGGTTATCACCTCCTATCATAGTAGGCATTTATTGATAAATTGGTTTATTTCCCATATCCTTACATATCCTATAATGGTGAGATAAGTGAGAGCCACAGCATATCTGTGTTGTGCAACGTTGAATCTCTGGCCCCACCATAATGCCAGAAACATAATATATATTCACTAAATATGTACTGAATGAATAAATAAATCAAGATTCTGCTTAAAATTATTTTTAAAAATGTTCTGCTTCCTAAGAAAGTTTTTTTAAAAACTCATGAAAACCTCATATATATATACATATATATATATATATATATATGCAGGTTGATGATGTCCATATGAATTATAAATATACTCAGCTAGCACTTTTTATTCATTTTAGCAGACTGAATAAAAACTTATTTTTAACACGGGCAGGATATGAACAATAAGATGTCCATTTTTAATATATGCAGGAGAAGAAACAGAATAAATGTCTTATGCTCATTGTATTTCAGTGACTTAAATCAGAGCTTGCCAGTTGGAGTTCTGTAAATCATTAATAGGTGCACAAGTAACTAAGTGAAGCACACAGCAAAGGTCTAATAAATGTTAGTTATTATTGTTTGTATGCATAACCTTTCCCTATATGTTATTGTTGGTGGTGGTGTTGTTTTTATCCTTTGTAGATATTGGAGATACAGTGAAGAAATGAAAACAATGGACCCTGGCTATCCCAAGCCAATCACAGTCTGGAAAGGAATCCCTGAGTCTCCTCAGGGAGCATTTGTACACAAAGAAAATGGTATGCAACATGTGCTTTCTACATTTCATAAGTTTGCTGTCTTAGTAACACATTAGGCTTTTTCACTCTGCTAAATTAAACCATTGGAAAGTGCTATACTAGAGCTATGTAATACTATGTTTCCATTTATATTAACTTTCTTTCCTAGATTTACATGTAATATTATGCTGTAGACATTTTTTAACGTCAACTTATTTTAGTTTGTAAAAAGTCATTAGAAAAAAATACAGATAATAGTTTAATATGGAAGTTATGTATACCTTTGAAGTGACCTATATTTCTATTATAATTCCTGTAAAGATTATAATAAAAATACATGGGACAGAACTGGTCACAAGGAAAATATAGGTGCCAGTTGAGGTGTTATATCTGGTAATAATGCATATTGAGGATTATAATTTTTATGTATTTTTTGACTTAGAGTGTCAGCAATCAAGGAAGATTCCAACTCTATGTAGTGAGAATAGAGTGGATGTATAATGGCATAACAGCAAGAAACAAATCTGAGAGCTGCCTCCTTTACTTGCTACTCAGGATTTCAGATTCTGCTATATCCCGAGTGGAAAGTTAGCCAAACCATGGATAATCCATACTCCCCTGTCTTTTGGCAGATATGAAATGTGAACATACCTCTTGTCATCCAGGGATTACTAAATAGGAATAAATCATAATAATTTGAAATTGACTTTAAGTGCAGTATTTCTGAACAAAGGAAAGGAAAATGACATTCTGAAATAGAGAAAAAATTACCTCATCATCAATAGGAACCATAAGAAAATAGTGTATTATGTATGTCCTCAATAACAAGAGTCTGTGACATATTTTCAATATAAGCAAAAATAGGCATCTTTTGTAAGAACAAAACTAAGTGCATCTATGGGCAGGGAAGAAAAAGCAAGGTTAATGAAAGAATCAGGGGAAAATAAAAAAATCATACTACATTACCACTGAAAACTGTGATTGACCATAGGCATATTGGAAGATTAAGAGAACTCTACACTGACAGTGGCACGGGGCTTACACCTGTAATCCCAACACTCTGGGAGGCTGATGTGGGCAGATCCCCTGAGGTCAGGAGTTTGAGATCAGCCTGACCAAAATGGTGACACCCCGGTCTCTACTAAAAACATATAAATTAGCCAGGCATGGTGATGTGCACCTGTAGTCCCAGCTACTCAGGAGCCTGATGCAGGAGAATTGCCTGAACCCGGGAGAAGGAGGTTGCATTAAGCTGACTGAGATCAAGCCACTGCACACCAGTCTAGGCAAGAGCCAGACTTTGTCTCTAAATAAATGAATAAAAGAAAGAGAGAGAGTGAGAGAGAGAGAGAGGGAGAGAGAGAGGGAGGGAGGGAGGGAGGGAGGGAGGGAGGGAGGAAGGGAGGGAAAACTCTATACTAGCATAAACTTGAACGAACTGAGAACCAGGATAAATGCATACCAATAAAAAAATTGAAGTGCATGTACTTTTTTTTGAGCATTGCTGTATATGTAAAGATGTACTACTATATTCTGTGTGATAGTGTCCCACAAGTGGAACACTGTAGGCAGAGGCAAAGTCAAAAAGAACCTTGAAGTCCTTATCAGAGTACTTGCTGAGAAAAATAATTTTTGTGTATTCTATTGGCTCAGAAAATTAAAAGACCAAGTTAAGGTATGATTTGTATGTGACAAAAGAAGAAATCCATAGGACAGTGAGACTAAGATTAAAACATAACTTTCTGAGATAAAAGGGAAAGCAATAAGAGAATGAAGGAAGTCACAATAAAGTCACACTGAAGGCAGTAAAATCATATTAATAATGTGCCTTAAAACTTAAGAAACTACACAGATAAAAAGGACAAAGAAATGAAAAAGTGTGAAAGATGATCACATGAAAGACAGAAAACTGACATCATTCCTAAAAATTATAGCTGTCACCAAGGAGGAAACTTGAACAATGATATAAAAAGTATTTTTAAAGAATTAAATAATAAAGGGGGGAGCTTTTTTGAAAGTAAACCAAAGTGGCTTGTTACACTAGAAATTGGATAAAACCAATTTCTTGCTAACATGTACAGTGGTCTTACCACTGCTGTACACTACATTTTGTTAAAGAGTTATCACAGACTATAAAAATATATACTCTGTAAGTTTGACTCTAACAAATATTTCCACAAGATTCAGTTTATTTTTTCATATGTATTAAATAGCAACTTCTTACTAGTAAACACCTAATGGTCAAAAATAGAACACAGAGGTACTGCTCTAAAGGGACATCTGCTAAGCTGTATAATAGTACCAGCTGTGGCGAATTTTGTCTCATTACATTTTTAGGATGAAACAATAGAAAAGTCCAGTAAGGTTCAGTCAAGCATAAAGGATCATGAAATAAAATATAGTCTCATTAATTTATTTTCCAGAATTTCTCAATGAAAATATAGGTAAGAATTCACCAGAAGTTGTTCTTCATAAGCATGTATACAAAAACATATGTCAAAGCTGCTTTTAAAAGGAAAAAAATATAAATACCTAAACATTGATTCAACCACCGACCTTTCATAAATGAAAAATCCTAAATTATTGAACAAGATGAATTTTGCAGAATCAAGGTTTGACATATTTCTATTACCAAGATTTTAGGCTACTTCTTTTCAAATGTTTATACTATCTATCTCCTAGTAACTAGACACTTTTTTTTTTTTTTGAGACAGGGTCTCATCTTACTATGATGCCCGGGTTAGTCTCCTGAACTCCAGGGCTCAAGCAATCCTCCTGCCTCAGCCTCCCAAAATGCTGGGATTACAGGCATAAGCCTCCACATCAGGCCTAGACTTCTCATTTGTAACAAGTATATTCAATAACTACAATTCTACTTCTATATGTGGAGTGTGTTACTGTAAAATTTGGCCTGCAGAACCGCTTAGTATGTAAATAGAAACTTCTTAACTTTTGTGTAATGCCCAGTAGCTCTATAGTAATTGGCTTTAGCTAAAAATTGAAGATGAGGACACTTCCAGCTGTTGGTTTCGAGTTTATAATTATAAGAAGTACATTCACCCATTTTGTAGGTCTAATTCTAGATCAATGTCATTATTCAATTATGATCATCTAAAGTACTGTTATTTGGCAGGCACTTAAGTTTTCTTCATCCAAGCTTGTTGAGTAATTATATTGAATTTTATTAACGTGATCAAATACCAACTCCGGACTGAAAAACTTGAATCTACATACACCTGTTTTCACTTGGCAAGTTGCTCCCATTGCAAAACTGTCCTTTGAAACTAAAAGCAGCAGTAGGTTTTTATGGCATTCAACAGAATGATTTCCAAGTGAAGTGACCAAAGTAATCATCTGTCCTATCTGAAATTTCTTGAGAGATTTCAGAGTTCTTCATTCAAGAATGATACCTATCACACCCTTGGATGTTTAAAAGACAGGAGCCTTCTAAAGTACCCAATCTTAGAAAATTAAGTGTCCAGGCTCTAGATCTAGATCAAGATTTAAAACTTGTGTTCACCAGAATATGAGCATGTTATTTTGTCTCTGATCCTCAATATCTTGGGCTAAAAAGAATGGATAATAAATTCTACCTGATGGACTACTTGTGAGGATTAAAAGAGAGGCCATATACTAAACTTTAACACAATGCTTCTTCCATAATAAGTCCTCAATCATACAGGAAAAAAATCACCTTGATTAATGACTGTAAACTATGAATTACGCCCTCTATCAAAAATAGATAACTCCCAAAATATAGTTTTAAGTAATTATAGCATTAAAACATTTCTTCTTGATTTTTTGATTTTTATCTCAAAGGACAAATTAAGTCTAAGTACTATAGTCACACAGAAACTTGACATGAATGAACTGTGAACAGAAAGAAAAAAACTGGATATGTGCCCAACAAAAACATAAAATTTGGACAATAGTTCTAAGAAAAATGTCTATAGTTGTAGTTCAATCATCGGGAGCTTACAAAGTCTATTGTATGCATTCATAATGTTTTAGAAAATAAATTGTATGTATTGCTGAGTTACTTGAGCCTCCCACATCCCACCTCCTCCCCATGAAATATAAGGTACTAGGAAGTATTAAAAATAGAATTGTAGATTTATGTTCAACTTTATTCTTAAAATAATGAATAATGGCTTTTGGGGTTCTATAAAATATAGCTAGGTGACACAAATATTAAATAAAGTTAAATAAAGAGGACAAAAGGAGAAGGAACAAAATGTTTATGACTTAGAGCCAGAAATGAGGTTAGAGTACGAAATACTATGAATCCTCTTTACTTGTTAAGATTCCTTGCAGACAAATGAAAGCCTCTCCAGTTTTATGATTTAATTTTATTGTGATTTCTCATCAAAATTACAAAAGGAAGCCTGTTGTTTAGAAGGAGTACAGATTCCTGATACTAAGATGATTAGAAATTTCACTTGAGGTGTTTCATAGAGAAGCCTCTTTATCATATATTGAACAATGTTCCCAGTAACAGCCCGAGGGTAAACAGGGTTTCAATTTATAAGGCTGTTTCAGCATCTTTCCATATAGGTTGATATTATCACACTAATGTGTAATTTTGTAACAGCAGTCCTATAAGCCAGCAAAAAGATAAGGTTCTCTTTTCTAGCTTGGAATACTAGTAGATTGCCTAGCATGGTCTTTGAGCAGTCCTCTGTAAATAATATTTCTCTGTCTGGGCTGAGTTTTCCATAGGCATTAGAGGGCGTCATTCCTGGAGCACAGCAGCCACAGCCATCTTAACAGACAGCTGAACCAAAAATAGTGCTTTCTTCCTATAAAAAGTGAATGTCCTTAAAACACATCTTTTAAGACATAGCCTATTTTAATAACATTTCTCTACAAATACACTTTCACAAATAAGTGGTACCTGTGTATGTGTATGTTTTTCCCCCTAGGCTTTACATATTTCTACAAAGGAAAGGAGTATTGGAAATTCAACAATCAGATACTCAAGGTAGAACCTGGATATCCAAGATCCATCCTCAAGGATTTTATGGGCTGTGATGGACCAACAGACAGAGTTAAAGAAGGACACAGCCCACCAGATGATGTAGACATTGTCATCAAACTGGACAACACAGCCAGCACTGTGAAAGCCATAGCTATTGTCATTCCCTGCATCTTGGCCTTATGCCTCCTTGTATTGGTTTACACTGTGTTCCAGTTCAAGAGGAAAGGAACACCCCGCCACATACTGTACTGTAAACGCTCTATGCAAGAGTGGGTGTGATGTAGGGTTTTTTCTTCTTTCTTTCTTTTCCAGGAGTTTGTGGTAACTTGAGATTCAAGACAAGAGCTGTTATGCTGTTTCCTAGCTAGGAGCAGGCTTGTGGCAGCCTGATTCGGGGCTGACCTTTCAAACCCAGAGGGTTGCTGGTCCTGCACATGAGTGGAAATACACTCATGGGGAAGCTTCCATGATGCACAGTATCTGCTGTTCTTCAGTCCTTTGTCTTTCTTTGTCATTCAGTTCTAGGCCTTTCCTCTGCACGCTCAATGCCCAGTAAAATTTCAGGATTAACTAAAGAAGAGGAAAAAAAGAAGAAAAGATTCTTCTTAAAAATTTCTAATATTATTTTTCCTTCTGAAGTCTGAGCCCATTTCTGGGGGGACTATAAAAAAGCAAATCAAAAAACCCACGATTTTTTTTTTTTTTTGCTTTAAAACAAAGGGAAAAAAGAGTTTAAACAAAAACCCCACAATTGAACTTCCAGGAAAGTGTGAAGACCCAAAACAGCTTTGTCTCCAAAGAAGATAGCTCTCTGACTGCTTTGGATAGTCTCCTACGCACCATTTTGTCAGGTGGGAGATTTGGAATACATATGCAGGACGTTAGACTGTTGGGACAGCCATTTTCCAACAACCAAGGGGCCAAAATATCTGCAATATAGTAACAGCCTTAATAATACATCCATTTTTCGTTTTATACAGCTGTTCTCAGCTATGTCCTCAATGTTTCATCACATTTATATCCATAACTATTTTCAAACATGACCTTTTAATTGTTTTTGAAGTATTTCTAAACCTCTTCTTTCCACCTTATGCCTCCATCATTGTGATAATCTTCCCAAATTGTATTAGGCCATTGCCCCAGGCCTTCCATGGGTCTGTCAGGAATATTCATGACAAAGCAGATCAAGAAGCAGTATGTCTCTGAAGTGGATTACTGTGACAGTTACTTTACAAGGATTTGTGACACTAGTAATATACCTGTGTGACCCTTTGAGAACTATCAGACCAGCTTTCAGAGTCTTAGGATTGTTGGTCTCGTGAACTGATAAATTATAGAACTGGGCAATGGTAAAAACAGTCACAGGTTCAAGAAGTTCAGGTTTTTAAAACAGATATCCTATAATGTCATGTAATTTTTAAATGATTTACACAACTACATAAATGCATTTATAACAAACAGAAATGATGCTACTTGCCAAATTTTTTCTGGCAAATAAAAAAGGTATTTTATTAAGAATCTCATAAGACTGAAATTTTATTTGAAAAACTGGTAACAGCCTAACTCTTCTTCTTCTTTTTTTTTTTTTTTCTTTTTTTAGGCATACTGAATTTCTGTTTTAAAATCCATTGCATGAAAATTCAATTTGCCTTGGTATATGCAGTTAGCATTGCCATTTTAAAAATGAATTAAAATGATGACTCTGAAGTTGCATGAATATCTTCCAGTGCATTACCTATTGCATGTCCACCATAGTTCTCAAAGGGTTAGTGTGGCTTCTGGCATTTAGCCATCCATTTGATCACTGACAGAGCCAAGAGACCACCAAAGCATTTCATTGTTGAGTGTAATTTGTCCTAACAGCAGTATTGTCATTTTCATGTGACCTGCAGAGCAGGTTTGTATCAATATTTTTTTCCTAGAGAAAAGTCAGCAACTGACAGACCTCTTTATTGATTTTTAGGAGCTGCTTCTTGCAGTGAAAGGCTTTACAGCCACTGGGCTGTGAACTTTATTAGAGATGGTCAGAATGAATGCACCCCATGAGTCAGACATTGGCTTTGTGTGAAAGCCAGCTTTGAGGGGATTAGCTTTTGAAACAATGAACAGCTTGCCTTGAACTTGATTATTGATCTATTGACTGTCATTAACAACAACTTAAACATTGTCTTCTGTGAAAATTTTCCTTGAAGAGTCCTGTTCTTTGTCTTTGCCCTTTGACCTTTAACTTGCAAACTGGCACAAACTGAAGGAAATCTGGTGTTGCTTCTCCATTGGATTAGTTGTTCTATAAAACCTAGTAAGCATGAGCTGTTTCCTTAGAGTGAAGAGAGTGTTGTTGGCAGATCTGCAGATGGACACTTTGCTCTTTACATGCACACTCTGAAAATGCCCTATAGGTAGAAGTGAATTTTAATTTTATTTTAATATAATTTCAAGTCTAAATTCATCATTTTAGTACAAATTACAAAAACTATAGAGAAAAAAAAAAAAACCTCAAATACTTGAATGGCCAGTGTGGCTTTTATATAAAGCAGGAATTTTATACTAGTAAAAATTTCTTACTCATTTGCTAATATAACACATTTCCAGATGATTTTTAATGAGTGTAGGTATACATTCTTATTTGGAAATGGATAGTTTGGCTGCCTTGAATTTATATTTATACTCAACATAGCATGAAAAGTAGAATGCCTTTTGGTTAAACTACATGTTTATGATTTGGTTGGGGAAAATATTTTATAATTGTGGGTGGCATGCTGCAAAGCCTTGCAGATTGTTATTTCTTACAACCTGAGCATATATACTGTGAGGCTAAGAAAACAGAACAGCAGGAAAAGAATGGCTTTACAGTGAAATATTATACAATGTAGACGATATTTTAAGATGATATTGGAGATTAAGTACGCAAGGGCCAAGAAAGCAAGAAAAGAAAACCAGAGTCAGCCCTGTAACTTTACTTCAGTGCTTCCATTCTAGATGATGCTGATATTATAAAGAGTTAGTCACTGCTGCTAAACATGGAGGACTATATACATAAGCTCGTTTATACAGTGTTTGCTTGTGGGAGGGTTTAATCCTTTTAGGGCCTTGATGTCAAGAAAAAAAATAACTGGAAACTATATTTTGCTAAATATAGAAATGAGGAACTATGTCATTTTGGGACATGTGCAAATCATTGAGAAACTCCATCAACCTGCATTGAAAATTGATTTTTTCCCTCTAAAATGAGAAAGAAACTGAATAAGCAATCTATTGCCTCTTCACTCATTCATCACAATATCCTGATTCGTCATAAGATTATAAGCATATAAGGGCTAGAAAATAATCATAGCATTAAGAAGGAAGGAGTCTATCATTATGTTTGAATTCTGGCAAATGTCATAAATAAGGGTTGGGTAATATTTACTTGAATATGATACAAGATTTACATGATAAGCAAAGGCATATATGGCTGCTTTTTTGACTAAAACATTTCAGTTATCAGGCTGTATTATTATAAGAGATAAGAAAACAATAAGTATAATGTAATCACCAACACTGGGATTCCATTTGTTTATTGTACTGCAGGTACTTTGTGGGTATGGTTCCTGACTCCTCTTCCACTTGAGGTTTGGGGGAAAAAGTCTCAATCCAAATGGAACAGTGAAAAGAAAAGTAACTGATCTAGCACATAAGAATAGTGATTCAAAAACCAATGTGAAATAAATTTCCATAGGTCAATAATACAAGATGTCAGTTCAGTATTCGTAGAGATATGCAAGGCATCAAATATTTTTATCACACCATTACTAATAACATGAAAAGCTCAGACATAGGATTTCCCAAATTGAAATGAAAACACATTCATGCTTGCAAAAATAATTCTCCTTCTGCTTCATTTCTCATTACTTTATCTAATGTAAACACAAATGTAAAGGTAATGTTCTTATAAAATGACCATATAGTTAAGAATTTTAGTAAAATATTGTTGCTCTGCATATTATTAAACACAATGAAGTATTAAAATAGCTGATCAGTTTGAATTTTCTGCAAAACAGTAATTCCACCTCAGAATTGTAGATAAGGTTGTGAATTTATTGACTCATTTCAGAACAGTGTCTGTTGACATGGCAGTCAGACCAGGTGAATACAGACACTTTCTGATTGCAAAGGTTATAGAGATAAATTAGACAGCATTATGTGTTACTAGCAAAGACAACTTCTGTTATAAATCAGAGGGCAAGGCTTTTCTGAATCAGATGTAATAAATTACTAAGTAATGATTACCAAAAAATAATTACTAAGTAATGAAGGATATAGACCGGCTTACTGAAATAAGTAAGTGTTATATTTAATAGATTACCTATAATCTTTTTTTGTTAACATATAATTTGGCCATTTCATATACTATATGCCTATTTTCATTACTTCTCTGTGGGTGATTAAAAAACGCAATGTGGTGGATAAGAACATCATCTAAAATTCACTGCTAGTTCCAGTGCATAGATGATGGTATATATACTGGATGATAGAAGTAGTAATATTTGCAAGTTCTACATATTATGGTGATATCTCTGGTGTGGTACAAAAGCACGCCCACACTTCATGAATCTTACAGTGGAATAAATAGTGTGTCAATATTAACTAAACTCAAAGTGCTATCTGAAGAGGAATGGATATTATAATCAAATAGACTGAGTTAAACTGAGTCACAAAAAATATACATATTTTAAGTTTTTGGAATTATTTCCAGAAACTAATAAAGAGAATTATTTAGTGGTAGTGCCAAGTCTGTGAGATTGTAGCATATACTGAAACAATTTTCTGGATGGTGGTAAGGTCTTTTTTAGCAAACACAGTAAAGAGCTTATTTCATTTCTGATGCTTTCAAGGGCATATTCCAAAGTATCACAGATGTCAAATAGAATATGCTATCTAAACCAAAAATGTAAATTTCTGATGACCTATTACAGCAATCTCAGCCAATATGTAATATCACAAAATGTGTCAAGTCAATCATATTAGAGGATCTACTCATTCAGATGGATTTCATGCACCATCATGATGTTGATATATTGTGACCACAGGAAATAGATGCCAGAATGTATGTAGCTAAGTTACAGGTTCCACTCTACCTGGGAGGGAATCATAATTACATCAGGAAATGTTTAACAGTTATGTCTTAAAAATTAGAATTTTATGTAATAAAGAAAGCAACCAGGAATAGTACCACACCATAAATATGAAAACTAATTATTAATAAATATAATAGAAATGGAGGAGGGGGGAAATGAGTCTTTTGTTAAATATAAAGACAATCTATAGCACTCCTTCATAATACAACTGGAAATTTTACTTTAGCAAGCATAAAATACTGGAGAAAAAATGCAATTTCAAGCTCTTCACACTACCGATGATTATGTGATATATCATTGTATATATTTAGCCAGTGGTCATTAGATGTTACCATGCTTAAACACATCTGATACTCATGCATTGCCTTACAGGCTAAAAATCTAAGAGGTAGGTATTCAGTAACCTCAGTTGGAAAGACATATAATGTTAGAATCCCCTGAAACAAGCCATTTCCCTGAGATAGAAATTTACCTCAATAATCATGTAACCTAAAACACTTGGCATAGTAGCGAAGAAGTTGCCTTAGTGTTCTAGTCTCATCTAATTGTGACCTGAAATCATTTTCCATTTTTTTCATTGGTGTGATTTTGACACAATTCTGAAATATTTCAGGTAAGATTAATAACATCCAATTACAAATATGTTTCAATATTTTATACATATGTCTACTTTGAAAGTTCAACCAATAGTATAGAAAACTTAAGAATGAACACTGATTAGACATAGTCACAGAAATTAAATGAAAAATGATGTTGTAAAACTCCTGTCAAATTTCTAGTAGAATACAGAAGTACGTAGCAGTCTTCAATTTTAGACACAATTATGAGCTTATACCTGAACGTGACATGCATCATTTGTTAGAACAATACTAATTCTTTATACTACAGTAAGGATACAAGATCACAGAAGCTTCGAGTTGTAACAAAGACTTCACAGGCATTCATAACTAATGCTTTCTAAGGAAAATGAGGGCATAACCCAGAACTCGTGGTCAGTGCATCGTGAGTATAAAAGTTATGTATGAAAGGCATTTATTTATAGAGATTTCTGAGGATTCTATGCCTTTTCAACTTAAATATCAGTGTGTCTTAGAATTTATTTTATATATCATTGGACTAGGGGTAATATTCAAATGTGCACTCAACATGTCCTCACATTAAAAGGCACATTGAATAGTATAGGAAAATACATCATAAACTAGAATGTTGTGCAGATTCATATAACTTTGCCATGTGCTCTGCTATGGAGCTGGATGTATATGCCCTTAAGAAGGGATAATAAATCAATTAAATATAAATATGAAAATGTACTTATGTTGGGTAGCTTAGCTTCATAGCAAAATGTCATTAACCTTTATTTCACAGAGAAAAACTGAAAGAAAAGAATGGCGAACAAGAATACAATGATAAACTTGGCTTATAGAGGTGTTTCTTGTGAATTTTTTCCACTTGTTTTGATCCATGAAAAAATACAGACATTTCTGTAGTATTTCGTCTGTGGGTAGGTTGGATCCCAGGTAGAATACTTTTTGACACAGGCCTTTTTATACATACTTTATATGTGATAAAGCTTTGATGAGATGTGACTGCATGGTAGGATGCATTTTCCTAGGATAGGATATGGTGCTGCTTGTACTTGCCACCTTTTATATGAATGTATGTCGCTACATTGGACTGTCTTGCCAAGATATGGATGAATAAAGCCTGGTGTGAGCTGTCTATTTGAAACATCACTAGGATGCATGTTTCATTTGCTGTTACGTAATGCCAATTTGAACCTGTTTCCTCTCTATATATTGACAACCCATTTGTTAAGATAAAATATACTTTGCTTGAATGAACGATTTTGGTAGTAACGTGAGAGTTATCCTTAAATCAGTGTTATAATTTTTGCTATTACTGAAATACCATCACAGAGGCCACTTGGCTGTCTTCTCACAGCTCTTTAGTATACACCATTGCCTGAGCAAAATGAGGTTTTTAGGTATTTTTGGCATTTACTTCTTTTATAGCTGATGTGGAATCAACTATTCCTTTATATGTTCATAAGTACAAAATTTCACTATCTTAATTACTTCCAAACAAACATAATTTCCAAGCAAGTGTGTGTGTGCCTGGTTTTTCTGCTCCTCCAATTCTGATATCATTATTTGTTTGCCTTCTGTTTGTCACCCAAAAATACAGATATTTGGGAAAGATACATCTTATTGAGTTGTTTTATGCAGTCTCTGTCTATATTTGCATTTCCTTCTATTCCTACCTTGTCTTTTGTCTTTTTAAACACAGGTTTGATTTTCCTTTCACTTTGTGAAAACCAGAATTGAGCAGCATTGTACATCAGAGATGGTACCCAGGAAATGTCTTTGTTCCTCGGTATTTTTCTTCAAAAATTCCATGCAAAGACAATCCTAGTAAAGTTCACGTACGTCCCAATCTCTCTCATTGGCTTCTAACTTTTTATAGAGCTATTTCCCTGAGAAAAGAGAAATGCTGAGTATAATGGCTATTATCTGTTGACAAGATAGCTAAATAAATTTGCTTTTGGAGAATGTAATTTAAATAATTATACAGGAACGTAAATCTCTCAGTAGAGTGTTCTGTTTAAGGTACATCATGGGTACATAAATGCCTAAAACCTTCATCCTTTGGTCTATTTCTCTTTATGTGTAAAGTTGCATATATATTAGAAAGAGAGATAGAAGAATTCGGGGTGTTATAGAGGCAGCTTTTTGCTGCTTTGGTTTTGACTGTATCAGCATTTCTGTTGTGGACCTCTATTTTAAGGGGTTTTAGAGACTCAGCCATAAAAATTTGTGTTAGGCTTAAAAGCCTTGAAATTTTTTTTAGATATCTAATTTTAAACAAATATATCTTGTTTTTATATTATAGGAGGGAAATAAACGAAGTTTACTAGTTCAATTTTGCGCTAACGTACTTTTAATAAACTTAACTTTTTAAAGAAAAACAGAAAATCAAATTAGTTCATAGTTGGTTGATGGTTTTATAAAGAATCAATTATTGACCTTGAGAAAATTGCCTGCTTCATCAGTATAGTAACCTGTCTTTAAGTTGTTTTAAAACTTGTATACCTATATTAACATTATCTTGATTCCAGTGGTGGATCAATGTGATAATGCAGATTTATGACATCCATATAAGCTATCTGGTAATATAGATTTGGAAATATATAGTATATATGAGATATATATATATATTTATTTATTTACTAGATAGATTAAGGAGAAAATGCTCCCACAAACTTAGTTTGTCAAATACCGTATATTTAAAAAATTGCACAGACATTTATCATTCAGAGTCAGAATGAGATGCAAGTAATTGCAAAGGGAAGTTGTCTCTTGGGTAAACAACATGCATTGTATAGGTTCTTATGAAAATAATTTTTCCTTTCTATATTGTGGCTATGGGAAAGTAAAAGAATTAAAATTAATGCAGACTTTATATAAATAACATTCAACTGTGAAGCAGAGAGAAACGCCAGGAAATTAAATATTTAGGCCATTATCTTGTGGTTGTCTGACAATACTTTACCTTTATTTTAATTCCCCATGATGTTTTTAGTTATGGAGAGAGTATTAAAATCTCGATTTTAAGTTTCTGCATTGTTCTCATTACACTCACACTACTTCATTAAGTTCTTGATAATATGTAGTCTTCTGTGTGCAAGGAAAGAAATAAATAACACATTTATTTGCTGAATGAGTTTTAAGGTGTGCAAGTTGTGGTGATTATTTGCCCACACAGGATTCTATACATTTATACCATCTTAACTCTGGCATATTTTTTTTTCAGATAGCTTCTACTGACAAACACAAAGCTTGTTTGTGTGCAAATATAAGGCTAAATAAATGGTGCTAAAGTGTATTATGACTGTCAGATAAAATCAGGCAAAATTTTGTGGTGCTTAAATTAATTTTTTCATTGATTTTATTGATCAGTGCATTGAACAGTGTTTATTATTCACAAGTTGTCTTTTATTAGTAAATCAAGGCCTCATAGCACATTGTTAAATAAAGTGGTTGACAAGTCTATGTAACAGCTCACCAAGCTACTATCTCTTTTAACTCCTTATAATGTTGCGTCATTAAAGGTCAAGGGGACATGCTATTAATCTCATTGCTATAGACCATTAACATGACTGAACTTTTCCACAAAGTACTTATGTTTACAATGCTATAACCCTTTGACTGCTGCGGCAACCTTTAACCACACAAATGTCACAAGCTAGAATCATCAGCATGGTTCTTGCCATGGCAATCAAAGAGTTAAGGGCTGTGCAGTGATTTGTTTTGTATTTATTAATTTATATTTATTTTATTTCCATTCAAGGAGGGGTTTGGGGTGGGGCAGTTTTTGTCTGCTGTAAGTGTCTTAACCTAGGGAAGGGTTAAATGGCTTTTTATACTATTGCATCTTCTGTATTTACCATCAATTCATTGTGTTGTAATTAAAAGAAACTGTCAATAAATAAGAGAACAGAAAAATGGTTCACAGACACTGTGGTTTTACTCAATGACTGATTTACATGCATTTATGACCAATATGTAAGATATGATCTATAAACAGTAGCCTTTACTATCTATGTCTTTCTAATCCATGTGAAACAGGAAATGAAAACTAAGCTAGGGAAAAATTGCCAGTGCATCTACCTGGATTAGTAAGCATATTAAACTGGCCATATCAGCTGGAGAAATTGTTTAGTTACTACCTAGATGGTTATAACTGTGATCAAATAAAGGAGAAGAAATAATCATTGCATCAAATATATTTCAGGCAAATGCCTGTGAACATAGGCTATGTTAAGGTTTCTTTGTAGAAGACAACATTTTGGATAGGTGAGTATAATTTTCAAAGTTAAACATCATAGTTGTCTAGGCAAATTTAATCACAGAAATTAATTTTTATATTAGGTCTTTAGCAAAATCCAATTTAAGAAATTCCCCCTCCCCCCCCTTTTTTTTTCATTTAATAATAGGATTGGCTGACATGGTGGCTCACACCTGTAATCTCAGCACTGTGGAAGGCCAAGGCAGGCAGATCACCTGAGGTCATAAGTTCAGGATAAGCCTGGCCAACATGGTGAAACACTGTCTTTACAAAAAAAAAAAAAATTAGCCACCCATGATGGCACACGCCTGTAATCCCAGCTACTCGGGAGGCTGAGGCAGGAGAATTGCTTGGACCCAGGAGGCAGAGGTTGCAGTGAGCTAAGATTGTGCCATTGCACTTCAGCCTGGGTGACAGAGCAAGACTCTATCTCCATTTAAAAGAAAAAAGAAAGATTATAGTAAACGATGGCCATGAACAGAAGAACCAACTCACAGCAAGAAAGCAAGAGGAATGACTAATATTTTCATATCTAACATGTCAATAAATTACCTTGTTCACAGGATAAACTGTGAAATCACTTTCTGAGAATATCAAGTAGTTGCAAGTAATCAAGTGCTAAACCAAGAACTTTCTGAAGATCAAATCTAATGTGTATAAAAGGTCATCTGAATTTTAGGAAGTCATATCAGGAATAAAGCAAACAGGTTGCTCTCTTATGCAAAAATCAAGCTACACCTGTCCACCAAGAAATTAATCTTACAAATTTTAATCCGCATAGGAAAGAGGAGCTGTGAAGCAGAGTAACTAAGATGATTACAGAGATTTAATTGCCTAAAGTTATAAAAAGTAGACTAGAGGGATAGAGATCCTTTGTGTTAAGTTGAGCTCTGAATCTAGAATGAGTTCTGGGGAATTTGGAGATGTATCAAGAGTTTCAAGGAAGACTGCGGGTAAGAGTTGGCTTTTAGAACATGTCAAAGAACATACAAGGGTGAGCCAACTGACAATATAGTTTATTTTTATTTGTAGAAGCCTTTTTTTTAAACAAAGATAAACTTGATTTTTATAAAACTATTAAGAATATTAAACCATAAATATCTGAATCCAAGAATCAGTCTCCTTTGTTTTTATTGTCAGAGAGAAGCTAGAAGCATCGAAATGACTCAGTAGATAATTTATTTTTCTTATGTATGTGGATTCATTTAATATCAAAATATAATGTTATATGGTATATATTACATGATTTTGCCACAATCAAGGACTAAATTAGAATAACAACTTGTATAGAAAAAGAATACAAATATAGATATAGATAGTCTCGTAATACACCTAGCTCACTGTAGGGATAGATATTATTTATTGAGGTGGATAATAATGTTTGCATATTTTAAATTGTTTTTTAAAAGTATTTGAATGGGCATAACTTCAACCTAATTTGATGCATTCAGTCACCCTCTCAAATTAGTTGTCCCAGTGTGCCACTGGCTCTCCCCTCCTACTGTTCCTCTTCCTTCCCCTCCTTCCTCTCTTCCCTCCCTTTCCTTCTTTTCTTTCATTCTCTCTTTCTCAATTGCATTATTCCTTGAAAGAAAAATTTACAATCCATTTTTTTTTATTTTCCACACCCTCATTCTTTCCTTCTTATAATTTTGCTGCACTCCTCACTACTTCCCTAGACTTATTTTATCAAAGGTAAATTAAATATATGGTCATCACTAAATTGAGTCTTTATTTCCTATCTTAGTGGACTTCCTCACAGTATTTAGTACCAATAATTACTCTGCCATTAATATTTGTTCTAGGCAGCTCCTTGGTGGTAGGACTATTCATTTTTTTCTACCTTTTCCATCCCCAGATGCTGGTGGAGTACCTAGCTCATAGTCTTCAATACATTATTGGCTTCTAGACATTAGAGTTTAGGATTCTCCCCTCACCATGTTAACTTTTTAAACTAATTTTTGTGAGTTTACATGACCCCCCCACCACCACCACCATGTTGTTAACTTCCTTTATTTCTACCCTCTTTTCTGGACCCTTGTTTCCATCCATGGTTTTAGCTTTATGACTATGGTGTGCTGTGAAATTCAGATTCACAATTGCCACCCACTTGCTAGACAAATTGATTTGAATTTTTTTTAGCTTCCCAGATTCAATCTACTAAATTTAAAACTCACCACCATCCCTTCTCTTCCTTCAAAATTCCTCCTGAATTATCTAATCTACTTAATGGCACTACATTCTCTTATTTACTTATCCATTAAAACTTCACAAGTTCTTGGCCTTCCCCTCCCTTTGACACACATGCCCCGTTCGACATCTACCATATCTATGAATTCTACTTCTAGTTCTGCATGGTATCAATTCCATCTGATTTCCTTGGCATTCTTACCCTATTTCAGGTTCATTATTTCTTGCCTTCTCAGTGTTCTTGCCTTATTCAATCACTATTTTGCATCCTGTCTACATGTTTCTGGCCAGTCTTCTCAAATTAGAGTTCGAATCATATCATTCCTCTTAAAATCTTAAAAACAAAGATTTTATACGCAGACCCTTCTGTTCTCTACTTGTCTTTCAAGATTTTTTCCCTCAGAGCATATCATTATATATTTTTATATATTTTTATACCTAAAGCCATCCAATTATCTGTCATCTCTTATCCATGTTTTTGTACATGCTGTGCTCTCTACTTTGAATTCCAGCTTCCCTATCTTCCCTGACCTCAGTGAATAGATAAAAACTCCCCCACCTTTGAAACTTGATGTCATCTGTTTGCATTGTGTTTTACTAGGATTCTCCTAGTTTCAATAATATTCTCTCCCTTTTTCTTGAAAAAATTCCAATTTTATAATGTTATATGAACATACTCTTAGCCAACATTTTAGACAAAGCTTATAATTTTATGTCAACCTTTAAAATTAATTTCTTGTTAATGTCTAAGCCTCTGGGAATTATAATTATATTCTTCTTACTTTTTTTTTTCTTTTTCTCCTGTTACAGAATCTAATGCAGTGCCTTACACAGGACAGAACTAAAAATATGTTTACTATACTAAACTGAATTGTATTCTTTACTATAACCGGAATTACAGAAACTTTATTTTGCATTGTTGTATTCTCCAATGCACTTTCTAAGAATCTTATGAATTAAGATATTTTAAAGCATTTGCATTACAAGAGCAAATATTTTAAGCATTTGACCTTGATTTTTTTCTAACACCTTACTTATTTTCTCTAAAGTTCTTTAAATATTTCTTATTGCTTATTAAATGATAAAGAAAGCTTCAAGTTTAGACTAATCTTTTTTATATTAATCGTTTACTTCTTTTTGGTTTGTTTTGAGATAGAGTCTCACTCTGTTGCCGAGGCTGGAGTGCAGTGGCACAATCTGTGCTCACTGCAACCTCCACTTCCTGAGTTCAAGCAATTCTCTTGCCTCAGCCTCCCAAGTAGCTGGGATTACAGGCACCTGCCACCACATCCAGCTAATTGTGGTATTTTTAGTAGAGATGGTGTTTTGCCATATGGCCAAGATGGTCTCAAACACCTGACCTCAGGTGATCCACCTGCCTCAGACTCCCAAAGTGCTGGGACTACAGGTGTGAGCCACTGTGCCCTGCCTTAATCTTTTACTTCTAATAATCATCTTTTAAACCAAGAGGAATTTTTTTTTATAATAGCCAAATAAAGTGGGAAACCTCTTTGTTGGCAGATCAATTATCAGAATTTAAAATTTTCAAAAAACAAATTCTACTTTCTCAAATCTGTGCATAGACATCAAAGAAATATTTGTTACTTACCATAAGGTGGTAGAACAAATTCCCTTATAAAACAGACATTATGAAAAGACTGAAATAGGAGTAATTTTGCCTATTCAGAGGAGAATGTGTTCCAGGTCTAGTGTTGGGTCTACAGGACAGCATGTCAAGCATGGTGTTTAATCTGGAGGAAACTAAAGATTGGTCAGGTGATCCAAAGGGAAAGAGCCAAGTCAAGAATGAAAGAAAGGATATGAATAAGCAGTTCAAAAGCAGCAATAGAAGCTGATTTTTAAAGTTATTTGTTACCTTGAAAAGTTGTTATTGGACCATTATACTTACAATAATTTTTACGTAAGAACTCATTCTAGAGTTTACCTGGTGTGTGACATGCGCCTAAGAGCTGTCACCAAATTTTTAGGTCAAATGATAGATCAGCCACAGGTATATAATTTCCTTCTCTCCAAAGCTCTACTAAAACTGTAGAAAAATCGATTTCATTTTCTTTGTTTTCAAAGACCTAGGAAAAGGAAGTATAAGCGAGAAGAACATGGCAACATTTGAGAAGCTGAAAACAGGTGGACACCTGTTAACTGGCTTAGCAGAACCAAGGAAACCAAATCATAGAAACTGGCAGGGCAAGCAGAGAGCAAACCCAACTCCATCACACATATGTGCTGAATGCTGGGGGAATGGAAGCACCTAAGCAGCTGTGGACATGAAATTAATGAAGTTGACTAAAATAAGAATGTAAAACTATAAGGAACAGTTAAGTACTCCAGATCCTGTCCATGCCCTCCTGCCATTGATCAACTCACTCTTTCTAGCCCAAAACTCAAAGGTTTGATCTATAGAAAGGGTAAAATAAAGCCTCTGAATTGGGACTTTCCACATCAAAACAGAGGATTAGATGAACCCCCTGTTCTATATTTCAATGCTGAATTCTGAGACCAATGCAGAATTCTTCCTCTGTCTCACCACAGGAACATCAGCGTTGAAATTTCTGTCTTCTTTGTTTGTCTCTATTTTTCTATGTCAGAAAGTGAAACATTCTTTTCTAGTGAATCTGACAACTCAAGAGGAAAGATAATAAAATTCAGTACCCAGGAATTTCTCAACAAATGGCTAGCAGGACTATCCTTTATTAAATTTCATACTGGGCCAGGTATGGTGGCTTACGCCTGTAATCCCAGCACTTTGGGAGGCCGATGTGGGTGGATCATGAGGTCAGGAGATCCAGACCATCCTGGCCAACATGGTGAAACCCCGTCTCTAGTAAAATACAAAAATTAGCCAGGTGTGATGGTGGGTGCCTGTAATCCCAGCTATTCAGGAAGCTGAGGCAGGAGAATCACTTGAACCCAGGAGGTGGAGGTTGCAGTTAGCTGAGATGACACCACTGCACTGTAGCCTGGCAACAGAGTGAGACTTTATCTCAAAATCCTTTTTCTCTCTCTCTGTCTCTCCCTCTCTCTGTCTCTCTCTATCTCTCTCTCTTTTTCTCTCTCGATACATATATATATATATATATATATATATATATATATATATGGCCAAGATAGCCCTTGGTTATCTGATGTCATTCAACAGGAGTAAACTAAAAGCTGATTGGAAACACTGGCTATGTTAATGGGATCTAGGAGGGATAACATTCAAATAATTGGGAGTTCCAGAAAAAGAGAACAAGAAAAGGAAGGGTAGAAATAATTACCATACAATTTGGTAAAATTTTCTGGAATTTAGAGACTTGAGTTTCCAGGTTGAAAGAACATAGAGATGTCAAGTCTAATGGGTGAAAATGGGCACACAATAAATCACAGTGAATATTCAGATCATTAATGAGAAAGAAAACACTGTGTAAACTTTCAGAGGCAGGGTAGAAAATTCACTTACAAACATAACAAATTGGAATGGCCTTAGATTTTTTTCCAAAAGAACACTGACAATTTGAATATTATAGAGTGTTGTCTTCAAATTTTTGATTGAAAATGATTTTTAATCTATAAGTGTATATACAGGCAAATATTAAATGTAGAGTAGAATAAAGCCAGGTGAGTTCTGAAAAGTATTTTACTCTCGTGTTGCAGTTCTCAGCTAAAAGATGTGCTTCCCTAAATAATGAGAAGTCCAAAAAGAGACATAGAATTTAGTAAAAACAAAATAAATTGAGTTTAAAAAAAAAAAAACAGAAGAAATAAAGCAGTAAAGGAATTACCTGAAAGGCCAAGAGTATGGCGACAGGTACCTCAAGATTACAACTGTGCACATAAGCAGTTCATACTGATTATGTGCAGTTCATACTGATTATGTGCATACTGATAGTAAGCATAGAAGACAAGCAGTTCAGACTGGAGCAGCATGATTAATAGATAAGCATGTTAAGAGCTTTTATACTCATGACTTTGTCATTACAGCATGATTTTTAACCTACAATGATACGTTAGAATGGGCTTCATCAAAACGAGAAAATAAATTAAAAATAAGAACACTTAAGATCTAAGGAATAGAGAATTCATTTCTTGACGGAAAAAAATACCTAAAATAAAAGCAAAGGTAAATCCTGCATAGCAGACCTAGATAATAACTAGTCTAAATAGGAGAATCAATGACTCTGTAAGGAAATTCTACGTATATGTATGTGCGTGTGAGTATGATGCATACGCACACAGAGTGAAACAATACACAAAGTGAAACCAATTAATTATTTGATGTGACAGGCCTTGTGGGAAATTGTACCTAGAGACATTTGGAGTGTATAGCGATTTAACCCATTAGGTACCCAAAAAATGAAGCAAATGTAAAAACAAGGCGCTTATTAAGAAATATGTTTTAATTCTAATAAAGATCCAATTAATGCTCAGTTCTAGCTATAGGCGGTAAAATATGCAAACTGGACTTTTATTTAAGCAACAATTATAATAAAACAATAAAGAGAATAGGGAGGAGAAGTGGAAGAGATGACACAGAAGACAGATTAATCTTCATCTAACATTATAAGAAATGATGTCTAATATTGCTATAAAGTTAAAATACTTACATATTACTTAGGAATTCTGCCATGCTAAATGCCAAGGAAAAAATCAGCCAAAAACATCAGAAAAGATTTTTGCAGAGGAAGACTATATGAGTGGGGCTGGAATTGGGAATGATTATATTTTATGGCATTGTTTTACCATTATGCAATGTTTTAAATGGTGTAACTTTATTAATCCAATAGTAGAGAGTTTATCACAAAAGGAACCTGTGGTGAACACGTCCAAAATTTTCACGGAAATAGGAATGCTCTGACCATGACTCCACTGCTTTGCATCTGTCATTAGGGATTAATTAGACTCATTTGATCGTTGTTTTTCTTTTCACCCACGTACCAGCATAGTCTTTTCCTCCCAATTATCTACTCCTCTTTTACAGCCTTTGTGATCTCTCACTTGGCAGAGAAAAAGAAGTCATGAAAATCTTTGCAACTGCTTGTCAGAACAGTTAGCCTCAGCCTTAGGGGGATATTTGGTCCAATGTTTTTGGATGATAAGAGCTTAGGGGTGATACATTTTTCCATTTTATTGAGTGTGAGAAATACTCTTCAAAGGAAAGGATCAGTGGGGTAAGCAACAGTGAGTAAAGTTAAATTAGAACAAGATACCAACCAGCTGTAGGTCATCTTCACAACCAGAAAGTGAGGATCCTGAAGAAATGGGTGAGACTTAAAATCAGAGAGAGAAAATTTTATATGCCTTAAAGAAATACTTGTAACAATAAAATGTTATCTGTTACTATGAATTCATAAATTATCCTTTCCGAAAAATGATTATTGCCTCATTTATCTCTTCATTCAATATTAATTGAATATTTCCTGCATTTCAAATATTTGCTAGAACAGAGGCTAAGCAAAATCAAGCAGGGGAATCAAATTTGTTTAAACTATCATACTTCATTGTAATTAGTATAGTTATATAGCATAAAATGCATGGCACAATGTAATATAGTATACAGTATGATAACATGTATTGTAATGGGTAAAAGATCATGACAGATTCTCAATGGCAATTCTACTTGGGATTATCAGAGAAGATGATAAAGAAGGTAATACATGAACAAAAGTAGGAGATTAGACGTTTAAAAGTAGGAAAGTATCATTTCAAGCAAAAAGTACAGCTTATGGGAAAGCATACAGGTTTGAGAGCATAGCACATTTGGTAATTGAATTATTCCAGAACTAAAGGGCAATTTACATAAAGGAGAATTATGAAAAGTAAATTCAAAGATATAGGCAAGAGTTAGATCATAAAGGAATTTGATGCCTCTTTTTCAGCCAGCCCACCTGGTGATTGTGCAAGCTACTACCCACCAGCTATTTTAATGAATTTGTTTTTGGTTAAAGCCAGTCAGAGTTGGTTTCCTGGCATATGACTAACTCCGAACTGAAGTGGTTGTTGTCAGTAGCAACTTGGGGGAATAGAAGGACTAAAAATTGTATATCTGTCCTGGTTAGACACTGAATAGTAAAAATTCACCTATCTTAAAGGGGCATATATTTGACAGCTAACAGCACACTGGAGGAAAACAGATAGCTAAATTATTATGTTTCATTACCTGGAATCGGGTACAATAGAAGGCAAGGCTTTAGAAGACCCAGGCTCTGCTGCTATATAACTGTATGAAAGACTTAAAAGTCTCAAAGACTATGAACTGAAGGCATTACTTCTTTTT
>NW_016107698.1:1165867-1177153 GCF_001604975.1 Cebus imitator
TTTTTTTTTTTTTTTTTTTTTTGAGATAGGGTGTCACTCTGTTGCCCAGGTTGGAATTCAGCAGCATGATCACTGTTCACTGCAGCCTCAACCTCTTGGGATCAAGTGACCCTCCCAACTCAGCCTCCTGAATAGCTGGGACTACAGATGTTCACCACCACACTTAGTTAGTTTTTGTATTTTTTTGTAAAGGTGGGTTTTTGCCATGTTGCCCAGGCTGTTCTCAAACTTCTGAGCTAAGCAATCCACTTACCTTAGACTTCCAAAGTGCTGGGATTACAGGAATGAGCCAGTGCACCCAGCCCTGAAGACTTTACTTCTAATAACACATGAAAGATTTAAAAAGGAAAATTGTAAGCTAAATTTATAGTTTATTGGCTCAGGCATTATATTAGTCCATTCTCATGCGGATAATAAAGACAAATCCCAAACTGGGTAATTTATAAAAGAAAGAGGTTAAATTGATTCACAGTTCAGCATGGCTGGGGAGGCTTCAGGAAACTTAACAATCATGGCAGAAAGAGAAGTATGTCCTTCACATGGGAGCAGGAAGGAGAAGTGCCAAGAAAAAGGGGGAAAAGCCCCTTATAAAATCCTCAGACCTTGTGAGAACTCACTACCACAAAAACAACATGAGGGTAACCACCCCCATGATTCATTACCTCCCACTAGGTCCCTCCCACAATATGTGGGGATTATGGTGGGGACACAGACAAACCATATCAGGTATTTACTGAAAACTAAGAACTTTTTATGAATTTCTTAACATTTTTTTAAGATATGGATTCCTTTTATTAAAAAATTACATTATTAAAAAATCACATTATCACATTCAAACAAAATAGCAATGATTCTTTTATACTATCAGCTATATAGATAAAATTCAGTCTTCTCCCAATTTTCTCTACAAATTGGTTGTTTAAATCATCTAAATAAGCACCAGGCCTTGTAATTGGTCCATAAGGCTTCCAAGTCTCTTGTAATCTACGGGTTCCCTCTCTGCCTCACTCCTCCCCTTTCCTCCTTGCTTTATTTATAAAGAAACTAGGCCACTTTTCCTGCAGAGTCCCCACAGTCTGGAGCTTGCTGGAGGCCTGCCTGCCACCGTGTCGTGGTGAGTACTCTGTCCCCTGGATTTTCTGTGGGTGGGCGGTCATGTTGGGAGGTTTGGTGAGATTCAGGTTTGGGCTTCTTTCCTGGCAAGGAAAAAAAAAACACATTTTGTTTCTTTGTGACACAAAATGTGTGATTGTCTCCACACGTGTGGCACTCACATTGTTAGGTTCATTCATTTATCAGGGGTTGATAAGTGGAAAGGTACAGCCTGTGAGTCCATCCTCGCTAGTTAACTGGAATGCTTAAATCCCCTCCATGAACCACATGGATTGTTCCTAGGCTTTGGATTGCAGAGGAAAGCGGGGCCGCTGGTTTATCCTTGCTCTGTATTTACTAGTTTTCAAAATACTGAATTAAGTCCTTTACATCCTTCAAATGTGATTTACAATAAGTAATCATTTAAAAATTAATTTAATGTTCTAAATAGTATCAGTATGAATTTGTAAATTTAAACATGTTTTGTGGGTTTCAGTCTATTACGGTAATTATGCTATGGGTGCTTAAATTAAACCATCTTCACTGGTGGGAGCCCTTTCAGATGCCTCTGAGTCCTTTGAGGCAACCTCGGTCTTGGCCATCTCCCTTGCTTTTTGGTATTCCATGACATGGCAGGCTTTTCTTGTGTATTTTCCTTTTTTTTTCTTTTTTTTTTTTAATATATAGATTTTATTGCATTTTAGGTTTTGGGGTACATGTGAAGAACATGCAAGATTGTTGCATAGGTACACACATGGCAATGTGGTTTGCTGCCATTCTTCCCATCACCTATATCTGGCATTTCTACCCATGTTATCCCTCCATAACTCCCCACCCTCCACCGTCCCAAGCCTAGTTCCCTCCCAAAGACCCCGGTGTGTGATGGTCCTCTCCCTGTGTCCATGTGTTCTTATTGTTCAACTCCCGCCTATGAGTGAGAACGTGCAGTGTTTGATTTTCTGTTCTTGTGTCAGTTTGCTGAGAATGATGGTTTCCAGGTTCATCCATGTTCCTGCAAAGGACATGAACTCATCATTTTTTATGGCTGCATAGTATTTCATGGCGTATATGTACGACATTTTCCCTGTCAAGTCTATCATTGATGGGCATTTGGGTTGGTTCCAAGTCTTTGCTATTGTAAACAGTGCTGCAATGAACATTCATGTGCATGTGGCCTTATAATAGAATGATTTATAATCCTTTGGATATATACCCAGTAATGGGATTGCTGGGTTAAATGGAATCTCTATTTCTAGGTCCTTGAGGAAGTGCCACACTGTCTTCCACAATGGTTGAACTAATTTACACTCCCACCAACAGTGTAAAAGTGTTCCTATTTCTCCACATCCTCTCCAGCATCTGTTGTCTCCAGATTTTTTAATGATCACCATTCTAGTTGGCATGAGATGGTATCTCAATGTAGTTTTGATTTGCATTTCTCTAATGACCAGTGATGATGAGCATTTTTTCGTATGTTTGTTGGCCTCATATATGTCTTCTTTTGTAAAATGTCTATTCATATCCTTCACCCACTTTTGAATGGGCTTGTTAGTTTTTTTATTGTAAATATGTTTTAGTTCTTTGTAGATGCTGGATATTAGCCCTTTGTCAGATGGCTAGATTGCAAAAATTTTTTTCCCATTCTGTTGGTTGCCAATTCACTCTAATGATTGTTTCTTTTGCTGTGCAGAAGCTCTGGAGTTTGATTACGTCCCATTTGTCTATTTTGGCTTTTGTTGCCAATGTTTTTGGTGTTTTAATGATGAAATCTTTGCCTATGCCTATGTCCTGAATGGTTTCACCTAGGTTTTCTTCTAGGGCTTTTATGGTGTTAGGTCTTACGTTTAAGGCATTAATTCATCAGGAGTTAAATTTTACTGTGAGGTGTCAGGAAGGGGTCCAGTTTCTGCTTTCTGCACATGGCTAACCAGTTTTCCCAGCACCATTTATTAAACAGGGAATCCTTTCCCCATTGTTTGTTTTTGTCGGGTTTGTCAAAGATCTGATGGTTGTAGATGTGTAGTGTTGCCTCTGAGGCCTCTGTTCTGTTCCATTGGTCTATATCTCTGTTTAGGTACCAGTACCATGCTGTTTGATTACTGTAGCCTTGTAGTGTAGTGTGAAGTCAGGTAGTATGATGCCTCCAGCTTTGTTCTTTTTGCTTAGAATTGACTTGGCTATGCGGGCTGTCTTTTGTTTCCACATGAAGTTTAAGGTGGTTTTTTCCAGTTCTGTGAAGAAGGTCATTGGTAGCTTGATGGGGATAGCAATGAATCTGTAAATTACTTTGGGCAGTATGGCCATTTTCACGATATTGATTCTTCCTAACCATGAGCATGGAATATTTCTGAATTTCTTACCTTTTGCAGCCACTGTTCTGAGCAAGTTAGAAACAAAACCCTCATTCGATGCAGCATGCTGCCACATTCCACTGTCTATTATTCATAGCCACATTAGATCTCTTACATAAACCCTAAAGGTTAGGGCTGGGAAGGAATAGAACCTACTAATTAAAATGAATGGATATTGGAGAACCTACAGGATTCACATGACTTCACAATTCACAGCCCACTGTAAGTTTAAATATCTCATTTTCCTAACCTGATGAGGTGGTTCCTGCCTTGTTGAAAGACTCTATAGTGACTTCTACAATGGAGTTACCCTGTAAAGACAAGTTAATTAAGTCTTTGCCTTGTTCTTAACACATTTTAATGTCTCCAGAGATAAGCCTAGAGTCATATTCCAACATACCCTGAGAAGAAAGTAATTATAATATCAAGCATTGAGAAAACAGCTTATATACCAAAAAACTAGAAAATTCATGCCATCCGGGTTCTGATACATATGCGCAAGTGTTCTGAAGATACTAGACCAAGAAAGGAGAAACACATATTTTTAATTGGCAAAACTTACCAATGTGAGTTTAACTACTACATATTCTGTAACAAATGAGCCAGATCGAACAGCATGGAATATTGTAAACCTGGAATCATTATTTGTTCAACTAATTAAAAATGAGATGCCAACAATTCCTTGATAAAGAAGAAGAAATACGAAGACTAAATAAGATGGCAGTGTTAGAATTCTGTATCCACACATAGCTCACTCACTCATATACCCTGTCATATCCAGTCATTTCCTTTGATGAGGAGAAGAGCAGCATCCCCTTTGAAAAAGTGTTTTAAAAGTTGTTCTCTGCTAAGTAGCGGTGCTAATGAGAAAAACGACTTTAAAAACAGCTTACTATCTCAATGAGGACGATAGATCCCAAGATTCGAAAGGCACCAGTAGCAGTAGCTGTCATTGGCCACCAGGAACAAGAGCAGTGTGGTTATGTTTGTGGATCTTTGGAGGTAGCTATTTAACCATTAAAGCCCTTTATGGCCTGACTCAAGCCACCTCTTTGGAGAGCTAGAGCTCTTTCCCAGTTATCAGGCCTGAATCAGTCCATAGACTCAGCATCTGCTGAAATTTTAAGGTAAAGCAATGCACCTAGTTATCCTTGAGGAAGAAATTTTTAACGTTATCAAAATTATCTGTGACCATTTCACAATGTAATTATGTTCTAAAATAAGGTAAATATTCAGACTTTTCAGGAATACTTTGACACTGACTCTGTTCTAACTCTCATTCTTAAAGTCTTAAATAGCAACTTTGATCTTATGGAGAGAGGTTTTCATTCAACATAGCCCCACTTTGATTCCAACATATACTATGATTATTTCTCTAGTGAATTTTAAATATTACATTTAGCATCTGTTAGAACCTCTATCTCGGACACCTAAGTGAAGAGTGATTACAGTAAGTAGGGCCAAATAGAAGCTACAAATGCTCTGTCTACATAACAAAAGTAAAACTACATGTCTGGAGTAAATGCAGAAAAATTAGCTAGGATAATCATCAAAAACTTGAAGAATTGTGATTGGTATCACACTAATATTTAACTCTCCTCTTTAGCTAGTAGAAAATGTGAATGGGATCTGGAAAATGATGATAGATTATCACAATGATAATAGATGATAATTTAAACTGCCACATCTATTCCATAAGTGGATCTCTTTACTGAAATAATTTGTATAGTCTCTGTCACTTAATGTGTAGTCACTGATCTGGCAGGTGATTTCGTAATGCATTCCGCTAAGTATAGAACATCAAATTTAGTTATCTCACTTAGCAAGGATAGCAGTACACCTTTACCACATTGCCACCATGTTCTGTCAAATATGTGTTACAATTTAGTTTAAGGGTAAATTAATCTTTTTTTGAGATGGGGTTTTGCTCCAGCTGTCCCAGGTTTGAGTGCATTGGCACAGTCTTGGCTCACTACAGCCTTCGTCTTGCAAGTTCAAGCAATTCTCCTGCCTCAGCCTCCTGAGTAGCTGGGATTACAGGCACCTGCCACCAGACCCAGACCCAGCTAATTTTTTTTTTTTATTTTCAGTAGAAATGGGGTTTTACCATGTTGGCCAGGCTGATTTCTAACTCCTGACATCAAGTGATCCACCTCCTCGGCCTCCCTAAGTGCTGGGATTATAGGTGTGAGCCACTGCACCCGGCCAAATTAATCATTCTGCCTCTTATATGGAATTCATACTTGACAACTACACTGATGACAGCATGCCCATAGAACCTAGCTAAGGAGAGCTAAGAGATACAGATGCATGCATGCCAAAAAATGTGAAATTAATGTTATGAGGAAGTATGCTCTGTTCAAGGAAATGCCTGGGTGTCTAATTGTTTAGGCTGTGTTAGAATATTTCCTCTAAATTTACACAGAAGTTGCTGCACTTTGCAGATAGCACCATCAAAAGAGACACACATGTAATACTTTGTGATGTGGTTCTTCAACCTGTTCACTCAATAATACAAAAGACTCCTGGATTTGCTGAAGACTCAAAAAAAGAAAGAGATGTTTGTCCATAGCATCGACAATTGCTGTCATAACTGAGTGTATCTACCTAAAGTGTATTTGGCAGATTCAATCAGCAGAAATCTGTAATATGCAAAGTCTTCAAAGTTCTGAAAAAAAAAAGTACCTTTCAGCAAGTAACTGTTCTCAATTGAAAAATCATTCTTAACTTGCTACTGTGTCCTACAAGGTACTGAACCACAAACCACAAAGGTACTCACACTTTCTATTAATTGAATATCTGATCTACCATGCCATAAGGTCAAATATGCCAGTAGGATGCCATCATCAAGCAGAAGTGATGTATATCAGATGAGGTCCAAACAGGCCCTGAATGTTCAAGTGGCATGAAGAAGCAGTACACATTCCCGACTCACCTGTACCTGCTACAAGGTCACACTTCCCTTAAGCTGCAGCAGTAGCCTGAGGAAGAAACTTTTTAACCTGTTTTATGGATTACTTGAAAGGCTGTCACCTACTGAAGAGGACTGTTGCAGTGAAATAGTCCAATCAAGAAGTGGCTCTGAAAGAGAGTGAGGAAAAGAAATTCTTCAAATGATAAATCTTGACTTTGCCTGGAGAGAAATGGTCTGAAGTAAGTGTCTGCACTGATGCATAGATGGTGGATAATTGTTTGGCAAGATGATCTGGGAGGGGACATGACTGGAATCACAGTAACCAATTTACCAGTGGACATTCTTCATTGTTTCAGTTTTTAGAAGTGGAGTAGTCTCTCCACAGCAATGCTTTCCCGTAATTAAAATCAATATCTACCTAAATGATGACATTGCTCATGGTTTGAATTTTCTGACTATAAAATATCATAATACTTTAGATGTAAGAACATTTTTTTTGAAAGCTATAAGAGGTATAACATTGTCAGTTGGCTTGTTAGTAGATATCCAAGTATTTGAACTTGCAGCAAAGCTACCAAAGTGTTCTAACTAATGATAGCACTTTTTATTGAGAGGGACAGTGTGGTATAGTGAATAGATCTGAACAGAATTCCAGTGAATCACTAACTAAATTTTGGGACCAGGCAAATCATCTCCCTGACTTTCTTGTTTCCCATGTGTAAAAATGATTATTTTACAAGTCCTTTTGTTTTCCAAGATTCTACAGGTGGTTGCAGTGAGGAAATTGTTAGAATGACAAGGTTTTATTTTTTTTTAAATGTGTGTAGTAATGTAGCTCTTAGTAAATTGCCCACAATAAGGTGTTAACATGGCAGTGCATTTTGGGACTATTTTTTCGTCAAATAGTTTCATCTCTTGGATTATGTATTTTAGGTATTGATTTTAGGTCATGATTTCTTAGAAACAGTACTGAAATGTTTCTTAAAGATGGACTACTGTATGTGGCGATACAGATTCCTGAGTTCTACACTCAACTTGATGAATTGAATTTAACAAACATCTCAAATATTTTTTATGGTTGGCCCAGGTTTGGAAACACAAACACAATAGCTTGCTAATTGTTTCCTGGGATATTCTTTGCTTAGTCAACAAAAATGTTAACTTTGCTGGAAGCAGAAGTCATGTGACAGTCATTTTATTTCCCATAATGCATAGCTAATATTTGAGTTCAAATAGACAGTGTGTGTGTGTATATACTTGTTAGAGTGTCTTTAAATTAAAATGACCAAGGATTGCAGAATGAAAAGCTGACTGACCTACAGTATATTTTCTTTAAAATAAGACTTTTTATAGATTTGACAGCTGGGAATGTTCCAGTTTGAAGTTGTTTGTGGCTGTGAATTATTCAGTATACTGACAGTGATATTTGATTTGAAACTCATTCATTCCTTCACTAGTCACCAGGCAAAACACCTCCTAAAGAGCATATTTAATTGCCCAGATGTTTGTGTGAAATTACTGCCATTAATCACAGTATTGATTATGCTTCTCCTGTTTTCCGGCAATCTTCTATTTTTAAACAGTCCCCTGAAGTGACATAAGGAAGCATCCTTGTTATCTGTGACTTTCTAGTTTGCAGTGTAATTGATAGATGAAAAATTCATTGTGCACCATTTAAAGCTGCTGTGTGTGTTGAAAAGGTAGTTATTTTTGTCACTTCCTGTTTGCTACAAGGCCTGTTCTGTGCTGCAGATCCAACAACTGGGCCACTTTTTCTCCAGTCAGCATCTTACTGCATACAGGACTGGCCTTAGATAAAATTTTCTTGTAGGCTACGCTTTCTGGCTGTCTCCCATCTCACTGACCAACACACCTCCTCAATCTGCCCCTGCTTCCTGCCTTTCATCCTGTAGGCTCCTGAGATGTGTTCAATTTCCAAGACCTCAGCTATCGACTAGCTTAGCTTACAACACATAAGGCTTTTGTCCTTAGAAGTATCTGCATTTTGATAAGAACTTTGAAAATCAATACTCATTCCATCTCAAAGCTAAACACGTTAATGGGATTTAAAAAAATTAAAAATCACTTTAAAAACTCTAGCACTTATTAAGAGCTTTTTATTCTTTAGGCAAAATAAATTGTTATTTTTGTGTAGGACAGGTTATCAGTGTTGAGATGTTTGAGCATAAGTTTCTTTACCTGTACAATGAAAATTATTGAACTAGATTATTCAAAGTCACTTTCAGCTACACAATTACAAGGTCTTAAGCAGAGGATTGCTTCCTCATGGATCACACGGAACATGACCATGCAGTCTATAAGAGGGCACTGACCAGCTCATCTGCAGCCTGGGCATCAGAATCTTGATGGCGTCTGACATTTGAATCTCTCTAAAGGACTTTATAATGACAAAAAAAAAAAAAAATACTTGAGCATGAGCGAAGTCCTTTCTACAAGAAAGCACATAGTGTTCATGAAAAGTTAACATAAGCAGTTATTCAAATACACAAATCAAACACACACTTAAAACCAAAAAGACACCAGATTAGAAATGATTTTTATCCTCATATTAACTGAAAATTCTCTTCTCTCTAGGGAGTTGGTGAAACTAAAAATAAGATTTTGTTAGTTGTGCCCCACCCCCAACATTTGTAGGGCCTAGGCCAAAATACAAAAAGAGACCAATATACCAAATCTCTAAATATTAAAAATAGTGGCAAAAACTGCAATTCTTTTTGCACCAACCTAATATTAAACATTATCAATCAAGCCAAGATAACATATCTTGTCTTCTTCCTTGAAAAATTTACCTTCCTAACAACTTGAAGTTAGGATTGAATTTGAATTCTCAAACATCTGCCTCTGACTTCTCAGAGTTCCACCCCAGACTGGGATAGCACGAGGAGAACGAACACATGAAACCAAGCCTGTGACTGCCCTGTTTCTCTTTCTGCCCCAGATCAATTCTGCGCCATAACAAGTCACATTTCCAAACTCCCTCTGCCAGCTACCCACAGTCATCTCTTGGCTACCCCTCAGGTACCCCAATGACCCAGTGAGACATTGATCACCACTGTTGGGGTCTGTCCTGCAAACCCTGACTCCAAGATGGATGAATAAAATACACTCACACGCCATGTCCAGTGAACAAGTGGGCTAGAGAAGTCGTCAGCTGCTGTCAGAGGGCAATTGCAACTACCCAAACCCTACTCGCTGTTCCTCCTAGCATTTATTCAGTAAAGATTTAATAACATAGATTCTAAGTCAACACACTTGTGGATAATTAACACGATTCAAAGCACAATTTTCTGAATGATAAAAGCTGCCCAGCTGCTCTGGGCATGCATATGTGTCATCTTCAGGTGAGCACATAAGCTCAGTCCTGTGGACTCCACACATTATGAAAAGAAGTACAGCCAGAAAAACTCAAAAGGCAGGGGCTGAGGGCAGAGTCCAGGTCTAAGAGTAGAACTGGATATGGCTAAAGAACTGTTCTATTCTATAACTATTTGAATACTTGTATACTTTCATTATTATGTTTCTATGTTGTCCACTAACCCATTTTTTGGTTCTTCTCCCTCTGTTAAAGGTTATAGTGCCATTTTAAATACTCTGTATATATATAACTACTTCTTTTACTACCTTCTATGATATACTTCCATGGAATGCTTGATGCACACGATCCTAATCTCTGCAAAATGCCTACCACAAATAAGATATCAGAATAATTGTTATCTCTTTTGCTCAATGTAGTGGTAGGAAGAGTTTATATCGAGTGTTCTAGCTTTAGAATGGGAAGAGAACAATGTCTATGTTGTCTTTTAACCAAATTTCTCTAAGCAGAAGTCATTGACCTTTACATTTTGTGTCTCACAATCAGATGTTCTTCCTCCCTTCTTTCTCTCTGGGGTTTTTCAGTTTAACAATTTTAAGAACACTTACACGAATTACAGTTGACACTAAACTATGTGAAGGTTAGAGGCACTAAGCCTGTGCAGTTGAACATCTACATCTAACTTTTTACTCCCCCAAAACTTAACCACTAATAGCTTACAATTGACTGGAAACCTTACCAATTACATAAACAGTTTAATACTTATTTGTAGTTTTTATGTATTATATACTGTATTCTTATAATAAATTAGAGAAAATAAAATGTTGTGCCAGGTGCAGTGGCTCACACTTGTAATCCCAGAACCTTAGGAGGCCGAGGCCAGTGGATCACCTGAGATAGGGAGTTTGAGACCAACCTGGCCAACATGGTGAAACCCCATCTCTACTAAAAATACAAAGAATTATCTGAGCGTGATAGCAGGTGCCTCTGATCCCAGCTACTTGGGAGGCTGAGGCAGGAGAATCACTTGAACCCAGGAGGCAGAGGCTGCAGTGAGCTGAGATCATGCCATTGCACTCCAGGCTGGGTAACAAGTGCAAAACTCTGTCAAAAGAAGGAAAGAGAAAGAGAGAAAGAAAAAAGGAAAGAGAGAAAGAAAGAAAGGGAGGAAGGAAGGAGGAAAGGGAAGGGAAGGGAAAGGAAGGCAGGGGAGGGGAGGGGAGGGAAGAAAATGTTGTTATGAAAATGAAAGAGAGAATATTCATTAAGTGGAACTGGATCACCCTAAAAGTCTTCATCTCTGTCACCCTCACTTGAAGCAGGTTGAAAAGGAAGGTTGAGGTTGGTCTTGCTGTATTAGGGTGGCAGAGGCAGAAGAAAATCCATGCAGAAGTGAACCTGCAGAGTTCAAAGCTGTGTGTTTAAAGGTTAACTGTACATTTACAAGTTAAACACTACTCTGAATTCCACTATTAATGAAGTACTCTTTTTTTTTTTGAGACGGAGTTTCGCTCTTGTTACCTAGGCTGGAGTGCAATGGCGCGATCTCGGCTCACCGCAACCTCCGCCTCCCGGGTTCAGGCAATTCTCCTGCC
>NW_016107698.1:1177223-1226327 GCF_001604975.1 Cebus imitator
AGTAGAGACGGGGTTTCACCATGTTGACCAGGATGGTCTCGATCTCTTGACCTCGTGATCCACCCGCCTCGGCCTCCCAAAGTGCTGGGATTACAGGCGTGAGCCACCGCGCCCGGCCCTCAAATATACACTTTTAACAGACTCCCGAGCACATAAGGCTAATAGCTATAAAAGTCTTCTAAAATCTGGATGTAAATACTGAGTTGTGTTGATAATTTGCATGATCAGGGGAACATTGGGGAGGATTCCAGACATCTTAGAGAGCTTCTGAAGTCCTAAAAATAACGTGCATGTTTTGGATTGAAACTAATGAATATTCTGTGCTCACTTTTGAGTTTCATGATGTTCTCAGGATATGTATGTGTGTGTGTGTGTGTGTGTGTGTGTGTGTGTGTAAATACTTCCTTATTCAGTTAGTCCAGTGATAGTTTGTTGAAGTAGGTGTGAAAAAGAAATTCTAGTGTGTTATGGATGAAATGAATATAGGAGAAAAATGTGATGTGTGTTTATTTTAATTACATAGTTCACATTTTAGAGGAGAGTATATTTGGTTTACAGAAATTGGGAAGAAGTCTTCTGATTAATATATCTGTAAAGGATGCTCTATAATATCACTTAAGAGTTGCTGGAAGTAGACTCAAGAGCAAATTCAATTCTGAATCTACTGTGACACTCATCAAGGTCAGTAAATGAATAAAAAATAATATTAAAAGCCTTCTTTTTAGACCTTGAGAATAACATGAACTGTAATTCTTTGTCAGATATGATCATATAAAGTAAACTTTGTCTTATTATTTGTTTATCTTCAGAAAGAACCAATACTGATGTGAGGCACTAGAGTAGGGTAATTGATATTCAGGAGAGTAGAGGGAAGGGTGTATCTGTACAATGGATAGGACTTGGATAGTAAGTTTTATTCTAAGAGGTTTTGTATCTGAACTATTAGAGTCACAGAAATCTAAGATCAAGTTCAAGCTCTTTCACTGAATAGGTTGGCAATTTGGGACAGAATAGACTGTGCCATGATGGGGTTACATTAAATTTATCAGTATGAGTTCATGGTTTTTAATATTTATTTACAGATTGATGGATATGCAAATACATTTAGATATGGGTATGTATACATGTATATATACATACATATTTTCTAACTGTGTTGACTGACAAGGCCTTTGATCAGTGACCTACTAGCAGCAATGAGCAAAATTATAGTACTCAAATTTGGGTGTCAAAATACCATTATTTACTAAAATGAACCACAATTCCTTGGGGAGAAGGCCAATTCTATAACAGAAGCAGTGAAAGTACAAAAAGAACCTTGAATATTCTATTAAGCCAGAAAGTAAAGAAGTACTCCCTGAGGGATGGGGTCATGTCAAAAAGACTAAAGAGTTATCTTGAAAGAGCTCTGAGTGGTCAAACCTGAAACAATTTAAGTAGAAAAGAAGAGTGATAATAATGGATTATAATACATAATCTAAAGGAAAAATTCATGAGTTCCTACTGATGGAAATATATACATAAATATTTAAATGGAATAGAACACTCTTATAGTGGGGTGCTAGCCAGTAAATATAGAATGGATTAAAAAAGCAGAGGATTAAAGTTTGATGAGGTATTGGATATTTATATGGCCTTATGTTATCTTCTCCACAAATTGCATATTGATTACAAAGGGAAAATAGTAATTACTTAATGGAGAAACCTGACGGATACCACAATAAGAAAGTAATAATGTTATATCTACCAATATTGGAAAAATAGTGCATGCTTTTAATAGGCACTGAGGATAAAATGTATCATAGTTTTCCTGTCAAATATAACCTGAACCTAATGATGAGGAAACACCAGACCAGAACTCTTCTACAAAATAGTTGGCCTGTACCCTTTAAAAATGTCAGGGTCAACAAAAACAAAGACTAAGGGACTCTTTCCAATGAAAGGAGACTACATAGACATGACAGCTAATTGAAATACCTGAGTGTGTGCTAAGAAAATAATATCTAGAAAGTGTTTTATTAAGACATTTGACAAAATTTGAATATGACCTATAAATTTCAAAAACATTTTGCTTCAATGTTAAATTTCCCAATTTGGATAATCTGTCAAAGAAAATATGTAAGAGAATATACTTTTACTTAAGAAATACATAATGAAGTATTTAAAAGTAAAGGGTTGTCTGGGTGTGGTGGCTCACACCTGTAATCCCAGAACTTTGGGAGGCTGAGGTGGGCAGATCATGAGGTCAGGAGTTCAAGACTAGCCTGGCTAACATACTGAAACCCCATGCTTACTAAAAATACAAAAAATTAGCCAGGCATGGTGGTGGGCGCCTGTAGTCCCAGCTACTCAGGAGGCTGAGGCAGGAGAATCGCTTGAACCCGGGAAGCAGAGGTTGCAGTGAGCCAAGATGGCGCCATTGCACTCTAGCCCAGGTACCAGTGCGAGACTCCAACTCAAAAAAAGAAAAAAAAAGTAAAGGGTCTTGATGAGAGCAGCCGGAGGTAGCCAAATGCCTGGACAGATAGGGGTGGGTAAACTCTACCTCAAAGCCAAAGACAATTTAGAGCCTGAAAATCAAGCTACAAGTTAAATCCTTGGACCAGATTGAGTACTTGTCTTCCTGTTTGGCCCACTTTCCTCTGATTGATAAAAACCTTTCACCTATTTTACACACACCTGCCCTTTCCTAATTGGTTCTTTACAGTTGTGCCCACCTTTGAGTGGTATCTTCACTTTAACTTTTTTTGCATACTCATAAACCAATCAACATGCACTCCTCATTCTTACTCTATAAAAGGTCCTGGACCCAGCCACATGGGTGCTTCAGGTAGGGGACCACGCCCGTGTCCTCTCTCTGCTAAAACCTGTTTCATTACTCAGTAAAATTCTTTTCCACCCTCCTCACCCTTGAATGGTCAGCACGTCCTCATTCTTCTTGGGCACAGGTCAAGAACTCAGGAACCAATGCACAGCTAGAATTGGCAGGCTGATGGGCTGGGGCACCTCCTGTTTCAGGAAGTGTGCCCCAAGCAAGGCCTTCAGCATCACCATCCAGAAGTCCCCAACTGGTAAGGAGACCAAGAAAAATCCTGCATCAGTGATGTTTCCACCTGTCAAATGGTTCAGAGAGAGAGAGAGAGAGAGAGAAAGAGAGAAAGAGAGAGAGAGAGAACAGAGAATTAATAGAGCAAATCAGACAAAATGTAATCAATTGTTGAATCTTGATTAAGGCTATATAGGAGTTCCTTATATTATTCTTGAAATGTTCCGTAAATCTGGAATTATTTTAAAATGAAAAGAGAAGAAAGGAAGGGAGGATGGAGGAAAGTTGGCCACAGCCTAGAAGTAGAATGAATTTCTTTTGTCTTGGTGGTTTTTAATGTCTGGAGTGAAGGAATAAGGGATGAATGGGTGGGACTCTCACATCACAACCATTTAAATTTACCCATGTTTTTGAAGCTAGCAGTTGTATTTGGTGTTTTTCTGCTGCTCTCCCCTTCTTGACTACTGGCCCTGAAAATATAATAAGACGCAGATGACTTCTTGGGTCACCAAGCAAATGCTAAATTGTCCTCAGGTGATTGGTGTATTCTTACTACATTATACTCTCTTTATTAATTGGAGTGTCTCTTTTTGTTGTGACATAAAGTCTCTGTATGTTTCAAGAACAGCATAAAGATAGATGCCCAAGCTAAAATGGTTATAAAATATCTCTACCCATCGCTAATTTAGCAACTGCCAATTTTCAAGACTTGCTCTATGACGTGTTAGTTGAAACATAACTATTAATTTAAGAAGGAAAAATTCCTTTTCTTATTGAGAAAATTAAGTGGTGATCCTTCAAACATTATAAGATGAAAAGGATGTAATGGAATAAAACCCCCAATGGCCTTTGAACATCTAAATTGGAAAATGCATTCTCAATGCAATTTTAATTAAAGCAATTGAATTTAAGCAGTGGGGATAAACAAGAAATTGGAAGACTTAAACCTTAATTTATCACTCTGATGGGTAGATTATGGAAATTGTATTTTAAATATAGGTCTCTGTTGGTTTGAGCTACAAGAACTCTATCAGATAGTATGCTGCAAGGCACACTCTTGGTCTTGCATTTAATTGTCTTCTTGCCTAGTTGATTAAATAAAGATAAATTAGCATTTATTATCTTCACAGCATTTTACAAGCTTTAGCAAATGAAGCTCAACAGCTCTTCTTTGAGGTGGGCAAGCCCATTGCTTTAGTCTCATTTATAGATATAGAAATCAGAAAAGACTCAAGGTGTCAAGTATTATAGTAAAAAGGGAAAGTAGAAAGTCACACACCTTTATCTACGTTCTTGAATCATTTCTAATATGTTCAATCAATTGTTCACAAAAACTTACGATCATTTCACAGTTTTGGGGATTATATAATACTTCTGATGAAATTAAACCCGGCTAGATTTCTCTCTTTTCCACAGCTCATAGGAGAAGAAAGAAAGTGACTCTTTTGTAGTAACCACTAAATTTCCTATTGCTACCATAACAAGTTACCACAAAGAGTGGCTTAAATAAACACAAGTTTATTCTCTTACAGTTGTGGAAGTCAGAAGCCTAAAACAAAGGTATGAGGAATGTCTCCTTCTGAAGGCTCTAAGGCAAACCTGTTACGGTTTGAATGTGTCCCCTCCAAAATTCAGGTGTAGCTTATGTGATAGTACAGCTGACTCTTGAACAACAAGGATTTGAACTGTGCAGATGTACTTATATACAGATCTTCTTCTACTACTGCCACCCCTGAAACAGCCAGACCAACCCCTCCTCTGCTTCCACCTCTTCATCAGACAACTCAACATGAAGACAAAAAAAGTGAAGACCTTTATGATAATCCACTTCCATTGAATGAATAGTAAATACATTTTCTAATGATTGATTTTCTTAATAACACTTTCTTTTCTCTAGCCTTCTTTAATGTAAGAATATAGTATACAAAACATGTCACATACAAAAAAAATACATTAATCTGCTGTTCGTGTTATCCAGTCAATAGTAGGCTATTTGTAGTAAAGTTTTAGGGGAGTCCCAAGTTATACCTCAATTTTTGACTGTATCAAAAAGGGGATGAGGTGCCCCTAAGCTTTGTGTTGTTCAGGGGTCAATTGTATTAAGATGCAGGGCTTTTAGGAGGTGATTAGGCCACCTGGGCTTCTCCCTTGTTAATGGGATTAAGGTATTTTTTAAAGGGGGTTACACAGATTTCCGCTAGTTTTGCTCTCTTCCACTCTTCTACCCTGTGAGGACACAAGGTTAGTCCTCACTTGTCCTTTTTCTGTCTGCCATGTGAGGATACAGCAAGAAGATCCTTACCCAATGCCAGAGCCTTGATCTGGACTTCTCTGTCTCTAGACCTGTGAACACATACATTTCTATTCTTCCTATATTACCCAGTCTCAAGTATCCTGTTATAGCAGGACAAATGCACTGAGACAGTTTTCTTGCTTTTGCCAGCCTCTAAAGGCCACCTTCATTCTTTAGCTCAGGGCCCCTTCCTCTGTCTTCAAAGTTAGCAGCCTAACATGGTCACATCTCTTTCAATAACTCTAGCCTTACTGCCTGCCTCTTATAAGAACCCTACTGATTATTATCTGGTGCACTGGCATATTTCAGGATAATCTCCTCTACCTTAAGATCATTATCTTGGTCACCTCTGAAAATTCTCTTTGGCTGTAAAAGGTTAAAAAATCACAAGTCCACGGATTACAGTGTAGATGTCTCTGGGTAGACAATATTCAGCCCACCCCACTTCTCAAAGTTTATATAGGGAGGAAGAAAACATACATCCACGCTTTCTTCCCATTTTCAGTCTTCAGATGATATGGTGACTGAGACAAAAGGTAGATCCTAAGGAAACAGCTCGATCAGGATGGGGAAGTAGGGAAACAATATGATGCATTTCGTCAGAGCAGGGATTTTGTCATAGAAAAACGTGGGTTCTAATCTTACTTCACTAGTGAGCAAGCCTGAGAAAGAGGTCAATTCTCTGGTTGATGAATGAGCAAGCAAGTTAAAACAACAGCAAAAAGACACCACATACACATCAATTCTTCTGATCTTCCGGACTTGATTTTTCAATAATTTATTTCATAACACTTGCTGAAACACCTTTTCCACAGGCCTAAGAAACTTCCTGTTCTAAAGACTTTTTAGTCTCTAGAACTATGAACACACATTTCTATTATTCCTATATTACCTAGTCTCAAGTATCCTGTTATAGCAGCACAAATGCACTGAGACACTGTTTCCTTGCTTTTGCCAGCTTCTAAAGGCCACCTTCATTCTTTGGCTCAGGGCCCCTTCCTCTGTCTTCAATGCCAGCAGCCTATGTTTCAGCATGAAACATAATGAAAAGTCACCATCCTGGAGAGCACACCCAGAGGAAAAATTAATCCTCCCCTCTCAACTGAGGCTTCTAGTACTAGTCCTGACTTGGCTGCTTAGCAGTAGAGAGCTATTAGATAAGCTACACAATTTCCTGAACCTCAGTGTTCTATTTCTTTTTTTTTTTTTGAGACGGAGTTTCGCTCTTGTTACCCAGGCTGGAGTGCAATGGCGCGATCTCGGCTCACCGCAACCTCCGCCTCCTGGGTTCAGGCAATTCTCCTGCCTCAGCCTCCTGAGTATCTGGGATTACAGGCACGCGCCACCATGCCCAGCTAATTTTTTGTATTTTTAGTAGAGACAGGGTTTCACCATGTTGACCAGGATGGTCTCGATCTCTTGACCTCGTGATCCACCCGCCTCGGCCTCCCAAAGTGCTGGGATTACAGGCGTGAGCCACCGTGCCCGGCCTTCAGTGTTCTATTTCTAAGATGGACACCACAATCTTTACCTCATGGAGTTTTATGGGCTTTAAGACAGTTATGCAGGAAGATAACCTGGCACATATTTAATAGTGGTTTATTTAATATGTGAATTTTTTAAAGTAAAAAACAAAACTAAATCCAAAAACCTTGGTGTCCATTCCTCTCAAGAAACTTCCCAAATTCTGTTTTAAGCAAATACATTTAGGCTGTTCAGCCTGACAACGTGAGCAGCATATGACAACAGAACTGTCATGTGTAAAGAAATAAAGATGTTCTCCCTTAATAAATAACCTTAAATTGAGATCCTCCAGGTACTATGGTAGGCACAGTTCTAAAGGTGCACAATGTTTTGGAGAAGTGAAGTCATTACAACATAACCCATGGAAAGTGCTGTGATAGATTTATGAATAAATTGGTAATAGAACCATAGAAAGGACAGCTCCTCCGTCGCTACCTTCTTTCTCTCTGTGCAATAAAGTGGTGAAAATGAATTGTGCTTCCACACAAATGATATCAATAGGCATGTAAATATATATGATAAAGAACTTGCATCCTTTGTTTTTAAGGCCCGGGGCAGATAAGGTGTTATCAGGCAAGACTAGAGAAACTACAGGTAAAATCTCAGTCCACAACATCAGCACAAAACCCTTCTCATGCAGCCAAATAAGACCTACATCCTGGCTGATGGCCCATGAAAACAGCAGCATTTTATTAAACTATATTGCTTTCTTGCAAAGAATAGTCTGGGTGTTACCTGCTTTTCTTTCTAAATGATAGTCCCTGTTCTTACCAAATTGCTTCATTCAGTAGTTTACCACATAGTGGAAAGTATAGGGATGCTGGTCTCTTGCAGTTAAGCCCTTTGTTCTTAATTTCCTCTGCAATCTCCACCCAGTTCCTTTCCACCATATTCCACCACCTAAACTGTAAATATCCCATTAGTCTAAACTCTAAGCAGTCTACATTACTCACAAAATATCAGTAAAGAAAGCAAAAATCAGAGGAAGAAGGAAAGTGATAGTGTGTGTGTGTGTGTGTGTGTGTGTGTGTGCTGGATGCTTGCTTTCTTGTTCCAAGTATTAATTCACTATAGAGGGACTGGCCTTATTCTATGAATGCAGACTAGAATGTGATTTATAGACTTGTATTACTTTAGTAAAATTCCACTGACATGGAACAACTCAGGTGTTCTCTAGAGTTGTTTATAATAGGATTTTATCTTTATTAGAAAGAAAATAGTGCCAGTTCCAGCTGCTCTTGCTTTGGAGGTTAAACTACAAAAACTCACTTTCATCTGTAGAATGTGTAAAGTTTAGTATGACGGCTAGCCTCATATAGTTAAATGCTATTTCGTGTTGTTTAGTTTAAAATTTCTCTCATAAGCCTAGGCCCAAATAAGAAGGGACCCAGGTGCTGAATGTAATATTTTCAGTTCTGATGGAATGGATTTTGTCCACAAAGTTGGAAAGCAAAAGAAGAAATGAAGAACAACTAAGAAAGCTTATTTGAATGAAATCTAAAGAATATTCTCTGGTGTTTTCATGAGCTTTGCCAAAAGTATCAATGAAAATAATAAAAATAGATTCTGTCAGCAGAATCGATTTTTATGCTGTACAAAATCAAACAGCAACGAAAGGAAAATGACAACAAAATGAAAATGCAATATTAGTGCTTTTTCCGAGTTTCCTTTGCTATGGCTATCTCTCAAAATGAAAACGAAAGCAACACAGCCTTAGGTGCCGATCAACATTCTTGACTTCTGGCGACATAACCTGAGAGGTTTTGCCTCAGATTCATTGAATTGTAGCTAGCTGTCCATGTAGTCATCAACGTATTTCTTGTGATAAAACATATGTCTCATTCTAGGACTCCTCATTTGTGAACTAGACCATTATTTCAATGCTTTATGCAAGCAAAGGTACTAAAGTTGCGTATTTAACATCAGGTTGAACCATCTCCCACAAAAGTCATACAGTGATGTGTATTATCATTAAACAAGGGAAATGGTGTGCAGCAAGTGCACTGGGATTACAAAGTGTAGAATTGGGAATTTGTTAGCTCAGCTGGGCAAGGCCATTGGCTACCAAGAAGGCAGGATATAGGCAGGCATCATTCAAAGCCAGGAGCACCTTCAGCTGGTTCACAGGCTTATAATATATTTATCAGGCAATACTTTTTAAGTTCTAACATCTTCATTATTTTTCCTGGCATGCTTAATTTCAAACCTCATCTATTTTCTTACCACTTCATACGGCATGCTGAAAGTTGCCAAAATCTCTGTCCCTAATATAGACATCCTGGAATAGGAGGTAACTAGACACTGCATCATGTTTGGAAGCTCTCAGCTAACCTAAGAAAGCAGCCTTTCACTATTCCTCTACAGTAGTAATTGCACATTTAGTATAAAGAGTAATATGTACAAAGTGTACGTATGTGTGTATATGAATGTGTGTGTGAAAAAGGCCATCTCTTTTAGTCTGATACTAGGGCCATCAATACTGAAGTGTATTAGATAATGGAAGAAATTATCCAGAAACAATCAAAATCATATCAGCAAATTAAATACTTAGGTAATCAACAAATGATAATTTATGATCATTTTAACTTATGATAGTAAATAGTCTCATAGCATCTACTGTGTTCAAAGCTCTATAAAAGGCTGTGGAAAACAGCAAAATAACTGAAGTACCTGATTTTGAAGATTTTTTTTTCTTTTGAGACAGAATTTTCCTCTCGTTGCCCAGACTGGAGTGCAATGGCTCAATCTCAGCTCACTGCCACATCTGCATTCCAGGTTCAAGAGAATCTCCTGGCTCAGCCTCCCAAGTAGCTGGGATTACAGGCATGCACCATCATGCCTGACTAATTTTACATTTTTAGTAGAGTTGGAGTTTCTCCATGCTGGTCAGGCTGGTCTCGAACTCCCAACCTCAAGTGGTCTGCCTGCCTCAGCCTCCCATCAGTTGCATTTATTCTTCTTGTTGAATATGTATATTACTTTGAAGTTTTTACTACTATAAATATTAACTTCATGGCTACCCTTGCACTTACTTTGTAGGCTTCTCTGATTATTTATATAGGATAAATTTATAGGTGCTAAATTTCTGGGAAATGTATACCTTAAACGAAATTTGCTTTCTAGAAAGCTCATTGAACTCATTCTTCTACTAGCCTTGTGAGTGCCAGTGCATGACAATCTTTTAAACATACATTGCTATTTAACATACATATATATATATATATATATATATATATATATAATTTTATGAATGAAATATCAATATTTTTGTAATTTATAATTGGGAGAGTGACCTTTCATTGAAAAACATTTCTAAATCCAGAAACCTCTAGATCCAGATAATAGGTGAGAATTCTAGCTTGTCTATTGTCTAGAAAGCAGGTTGGTTAGAGAGGCTCTTTTCAAATCCTGAAATGTAGGAAAATTAAAGGTAGAACTCATTTTGCGTTTATTTCTGTCCATTTATTTACTTATTTACTGCAAAATATTTATTTAGTGCTTACCATGTGACAAGCAGTATTCTAAGCTTTAATGATCAGCATCGGACAGAGCAATTCACTGCTCTCATACAGCTTTCTTCCTTCAGGGAGAAAAATTAATAATAATTTTTAAAAATAGCAAAAACACCAACATGTAGATAGAGTTTGTCACATGTAATGCTGTTATACAAAATTTAAGATCCACCAGCATATAGATTCCATGAGAACAGAGTTTTTGACTATTTTTGTTGCCTGCTTTGGATGTAATACATAAAATGATGCCTGAAACATGTTAAGTCTGTAGTGGGTGTTTGGTGAACGGCATAAGAAGTACATAAAAAGCGGGTTAAGGAGATGGAGAATGTTTGCTAGGGGTGGGAGTGTCACTTCCTATAGGGGTGGTTAGAGAGAGGTTCTGTGCCAACTAACCTAAGTAAGCAGACACCTTGGCCTCCGGGAGAACTGGTAAAGGGTCATGTGGGTGCTATGGAGCCAATGAGAAAAAGAGGAATAGAGGGTGCATTGTAGGTGGTTGGGGGAGGGGTGGAAGATGGGACCATGTAAAGTCTCTGGCATTTATTCTAAGTGAGATAAAATTCCACTGAAGAGTTTTAAACAAAGGATCTAACTTGTGTATTGAGAGGATCACTCCTAATCTTTCAAATTCGAGAGGCAGAGGACCAAAGCAAGGGAATCACTTAAAAAATACTGTTGCAATAATCCATGCAGAGGTGATGAAGGCTGAGAACAGAGTTTTAGCAATGGAGATAGCAAAAAGTGGTCAAATTCTGGATATAATTTAAGGATAGGGCTAACAAAATTTGCTGCTTTGTAGAATCTGGTATAAGAGAGAATGAAGTCAAGTGTGATTTCAAGGATTCTGGCCTAAACGACTGGAAAAATGGAATTGTCTTTCATTGGAAAAAAATATGAAAAGAAAAAAGATAAACAGAGATTTAGCATTTTTTTGGGCATGCTTAACTTAGTTTTAATAACTTTGTTAAGAAATAAGTAGAATTTAGTGTTATTGAAAATGTTTAGACGAGCCACCTAAAATTCTCCACTTTAAAATAATGTATAATGTGTAAAAAAACAAAATAAATTTATTTTGAATTATTCGCGGTCACTCATAACATATATAAAAACCTACTTCACCAAAATTAAGAGTAAGAAGCAGCACTGCCTTTAGAGCCCTCAAAGTTAGTATCACAGAAGGGGAGGAGGGACAGCCTTTACCATACAATAGAAAATGGAGCGGCTTTGGCAGCTTAAAGACCCTAGGGTTAAAAGTCTGACAGATGTCTTAGTCTGTCCAGGCCACTATACAAAAATACCAAAAACCAAATGGCTTATAAACAACAGAAATGTACTTTTCACAGTTCTGGAGGCCAAGAAGCCTAAAATCAAGGCAGATTCATTGTCTGGTGAGAAGGACCTACTTTTTAGCTTGCAAGTAGTGCCTTCTCACTGTGTCCGCATGTGGTGGAACAAGGGATCTCTCTGGGGTCTCTCTTATAAGGGCACTAATTGTATTAATGAGGGACACAAATGTTCTGATCACAGCAGCAAGCGTGTCTGCTACACATGTCAATATCTTAAGGATACTCAGTTGTTCACTGTCAGCATTGAACAAGAGGGCTCTTTGTGAGCTCAGGTAAAACAAAGTCTTGAGTTATTACTGCTAATCTAACTTTGTTTTTGATCCACAGACTGGTAAGTGCTTGGAGATACCAGTTATACAGTTTTTCAGTGCTGAAATTTATACATGAATAACTTCAATTCTTATTCTAAATTAGTGCAGTCAATAGAAATTGAACATATGAATAGCTTTAGACTGTGCAATAATTTCACTTTGCATTTCATGGATAAATTTAATCCTTAACACATAATTTATAACTATTATACAAAATATTCAAAACAACCTTTAATGTTTTCTTGTAATGATGAAGATGTGGGGATAATTACCCAGAGAGAAAGTCCTATATCTCAGCAACCTTAGGCATCTATGTTGTGATATTAGAGATCTTTCTCTATGTTTCTTGTACAACAAGAAAAGAGTTGTACAACAACTCTTTTAAGTAAAAGAGGCAGAATGAAAAGACACGGTGAATGAAGGGTATTGGAAATCACTGTAGGGTAACATTTTGTGGAAACATGGAAGAAAAATATACTACAGTGTATGTAGCTTCGTCCAATGCTAAGGATGCTGGTCAAACTCAATAAACAAAAGGTATTAATGACAATGTTGGTTACAAACACTCCTGCACCCAGCAGCACACACACTTTTCAGGATTTACTTGTAGTAAATTACTGACTGAATCATTGAAGCATTCTCAAAAAAAGCAATAGTAAATTTGATTTTGAGAAAATGTACCCCAAATTAATTCTAAAGCTCACAGAGTCATCCTATTTTGCAACTCACAATAAAGGCTTTTCCCTCTGATTTTTCTCTATTAATTCAGAATCCCTCAAGGACCTAAAGTCAGGAAGCCTTCTGCATGCATCATAAATTTTCTAGTGACATATTTAACCCAACTTCCTCTGCTGGAACCTAGTGTATTAACAAACAACCCTGACTTCCTAAAACACACACCTTTATTGAGTTTCAAAATGACCGTTTTCAGGCGGATTGGAACACAAAACAAAGCTCTCCTTTTACCAAGCGCCCATTGAAGGCCACTTTGATTCTTCCATCAACATAGGGAACTGCCAGAAAAATTTCATTTTTTCCTGTGCCTGTTGGCAGTAGGAGAGAGGTTCTAATGAATCCATTGTCAGCAAACATGCCTTTCTTGGATTGCAGAACACGACATGACGAATCCGTTGCACTTTCAGTCTACGGATGTGAATGTGTCAGTGTTCTTCCTCTCCTGAAACTTTGCCAATTAGGAAGCAGATTCTCCTATTCTGTATTTCAAAGCCTTAATCACACACTGACATTAGTGTTACAATTTCAGTAATGGACCCTAAAAAAGCATTACAGTGAAATAGTTCTAATTTCAATTATGAACAACATTGTATAGAAATGAATGCTCAGGCAGATGCTTCAGACTCCAACTAAATGCACTATGTCCTCATTGCTTTGCAATCTTTTGATTCAAGTCAAATGAACACTTCGGTCCTGTTGCTTCACTCCCTCTGGGAAGGTAAACACTGGGCTTTAATGGGCTGTGCTAATAATAACCACTCAAAGCAGTTAAATAAAACTCCAATTCTTTTCAAGACTGGTAATGAAAAAAAAAGTTATAAAAGGAAGGACTGTAAGTATATGAAATTAATGCTAAACTTAAAAATAGTTTTAAGAACTTTTATAAACCTGCTAAAAGATAGGTCGAAAAATTCTAGTGAAATGTGTTTTAATATAAGGAAAAAATATTATAAATATATATAAATTCCAGTGCCAGCCAATATTTGGTGAAAAATGAAATTCTATGTAGACTAGAAAGACTTGCCTTTTATTTCTTCTCATTCTTAGATCCTTATCAATGAATGGTCATAACAAGTTCAGAACATTTCTTTAACATTCTGTTTTATGTAAATGGTTATATATTTTAATCTCACAGAACATAGTTTAAAAAATACTTTTCCACACCTCTATCTAGTCTCCCATTTCTAAATATAAATCAAAAATAGGTTTGTCAGAAGCAGTTGGCAGCAGAAAGCGGGATGCAGCATGTGGCTATCTGTGCAGCAATAATTCCTTGCTTTCTGAGAATTCTAAAGGAGAATAATTGAGGCATGAGGCCAGAGTAGAGATTAGGACAATAATTTCAGAGTTAAAGAAGACATTTGATAAATACTCAGTGATTCCTATCCTCTCTGAAATGTTTAATTTGACATGCAAATGAAATATATTCCTGGCCATAAAACATTTAAGCACTCAATAAATGTTTGCTGAATACATTTATGAAGTGAAAATGAAAACTGCAGAATTCATTACTTTATAATTATACATCCATAAGTCAACGTATGTTTACCAAGTGCTTCCCAGTTTTAGTCTTCATTGTAGAACAAAAGAAATAGAATTGGATTAGCATTAGCCATAATGACTCTCAGCTGAACAGCACTTTACAATTTTTCCACATATTATTTCACTGTGAGGTGTTAAATGCCTTGTACACCACCACTCCACAGCCTGCCGAAAGCAGTGCTCATTCTGTGCATACCCTGGATGCAATAAGTTCACCGTGTAATTTTGCCTCTTCCTCAGCGCCTGCATAACTCTTAAGAGGAAGCCCCCTAAAAGAGCAAGTTGAGTGCACCCATTTTTGGGATCCTACCAAGCAGTATGATGTGGAGTCTTTATTCATTTACTTTATTCATTTACTGTAGCAAGATTTTAGGATATTCTAATTTTCCAGCTTTTACTACTTCAAAATTCCTATAGAAAATTCCAAATTACAGCTCTCAGAAACACCAAATAAGATGAAAAATTCATATCCCAAAAGCTTCTGTCCCCATTTGGTTCAAGAAACTCTAATTCCCTTTGCCTTCAATTTGTCCAATTTATAGGAGCAGGCTAAGCATTTCCTTTTTTTCTAACTATTTAAAGCTATCTCATTTTCTTAAAGAATATGAAATCACTTTAAATCATTTTTTGTGTGCTGAGGTAGAAGAAATGTGATGAGGTAGAAGAAATCTGAAGCAATATGTTCTCAATGAATAAAATTTATTGCCATTATATAGTGATTGGCATTAACTAAACATGAAGCAGAAGGGATATACTCTATGTGTAACAATAATAACAAAACAAAACTCTGATTAGACTGGATATTGAGAAACAGGAGTTCACTATTTCTGAGAATTTGAGTTCACTATTTCCAGGTACTTTCACATATGTGCTAATTTCATTTTTACAAACAAGCTCTAAAGTTATACAATATAACAGTTGGGAAAATTGCGACTCAAAGAAGAAAAAGGACAGAATAGGGTAGCACATGCTAGAATGGCCTTTAGTGTCAAATTAACATGATTTTAGTATTAAAACTTGCCAAGCCTCATTTCCCCTTTTACACATTGGAGATAATAATAGTACCTCCCTCATAAAGTTGTGAGAATTAAATAAGAGTATTTGTATAAGGTGGTTAGCACAGTGCTTGACACATGATAAGTATACAATGAATGTTAGAATGTTATGAATAATTTTAATAATGTATCTGGGGATGATGGCCAAGAGGTGTGAGAGCTGATTCAATGTTAGTTTTGTCTGAGTCCAAAAATCTGTGCTGCTAGCCATTACACTCTACTGCCTTCCACCATCTGTGAGATGAAAGTGTCCAAAATGGATCACATGATCTTATTCTGAAATATTGTGATTCAGAGGTATAAACATGTCTGTTATTTTCTTATATTAATTAATCTATGTAAAGGTGTATTACTGTTACCATAGCATAAAGATCACTGTTATAATAAGGAACTCAGTCTTTTAATAATAATCATTTCTCACTAAATTTCCTAATGTTAAAAATTTGCCTTAAAATGAGGAACACATCTGTTTAGCTCAGGGTACTTCATTTATAACAATGTAAGTTTTAAATAGAAAAGAAATTTCAAGTTCTTTGAATTCTATAAACATTAAAATAATGAAACATCATCTCGAATAACTGCACTTACAGGTCGAAATTTGGTTCCTCCCACAGTGGAGTTATTTTTTTAGAAAAACTATAACTTTGAACCACCAGTCGTAAGCAATTAGTAGGTTAACATTTCTTTCTCTCTTTTTTTCGTGAAAGAAATTAGGAGAATTCAACAAAGGAATTTATTTACTTTGAGTTTGAAAGTCATAAAATAATTCCAAAACCTCAGTTAGGCTGGCTCAAGTGAAACTATGCTGATTTTGAGGAATCATTTTGCATCATCCATTTCAAGTGTGCAATTTTATGTGGAGGTACAGAACATCAAAGGGAAGACTATGTAAAGGTTGTGGCTATATGTGGCTAACGCCCTAAATAGATGCTTCACATAAAGAAGTTGGCTCAGCTCATAGCAGGTTATTTAAGAATAACTAACTTTTATTTCTGGAAAAAGGAGATTGGAAAACATTGTTCATGTTTTGGGAAAAATAAGATTTCTTCTACTTCACTAAGTTCTCATTAGTATATATTCATGACATACTTTACTTTCATATTAAATGCACACGAGATATTCACAGATCTGAAGATCTGCTGGACTGCAGATCTTCAGAGAGTGCTTAGTAACACACCTATGGACAAATAATTGTTTGTTATGTTCAAATGTGTGATTACATTTACATATATATACATGTTTATGTATGTATGTATACATATTTAGAATGTTTCAACATCAAACCTTGATAGACACATATCAATCATTTACTAAAAAAAGAGATCATACTCTAAACCTAACTGAACATCTATCACATTTGAAAAATCCACTACAAAAGAAGCACATGATTACCTTACATAAACTGGTCTTGACAAATAAATGTCTTACAAAATGGCTGTCATTTCATTTGTAGATAACACTCTCAGGAAGTGAGGTCATCTCTTTGTCTGGTATCCTTTGCAAATTTTTAGGCTTTACATCAGTTGTGATTTTCTCGAAGAGTTATTGTTTGTTTGTCTTTCTTATCCTTTAGAAAAAGAAGGGAAAGCAAATATTTTCTTTCATGGTTGATTTACAGAGATGAGGAAGAATGTTTAAAGCTGTTCTGAGTCTCATTTATAGTCTAAAGCCTATCTGTGAGGAGAAACCAGTATCAGTGCTGTATCCAACTAAAACTGAGAAGAAACTTTTAGTCAAAGAAATAGTAAATATAAAGAGTTTGCAAGATGTCAAGTTCATCTATCTTTGTCAAAACAAGACAGAAATCGGCTGGGCATGGCTCATGTTTGTATCTCAGCACTTTGGGAGGCCACGGCAGGTGGATCACCTGAGGTCAGAAGTTTGATATCAGCCTGGCCAACAAGGTGAAACCCCTTTCTACTAAAAATACAAAAATTAGCCAGGCAGGGTGGTGTGCACCTCTAATCCCAGCTACTCGGGAGGCTGAGGCAGGAGAATCGCCTGAACCCAGGAGGCGAAGGTCACAGTGAGCCGAGATTGCGCCATTGCACCCTAGCCTGGGTGACAAGAGTGAAACTCCCTCCCCTTCCCCCTCCAAAAAATAAGGCAGAAATCAAAATATTTCCAACTATAATAAATGAAATTCCATTCCTTGCCACGTCCATCTCATGGCCACTCCATATGTCAATTATCCTGGGATAAAAAGAGACCTTTCAACTAGAGCCTGATCCAGTGGGAACATTTCATCTGCATCCATTATCAAAGAATAGGGATCACCTGCTCCTCCTCCTGGCCATGCTAAGTAAATGCTCTTCTTGGAAGATCAGACGTTGCATTCTCTATTGGACGTCTGATCATCAGGGAGAAACATATGAATGAAGGTCAATGTGGTCCAGCAGCAGGCACATACTGACCATCACCCAGAGAAAGACGGCTTTTTCTGGACTGCTAGAGGAAAGAATAGAAAGGAGTTGATTTTGTGCTTCTACCTAATCTGCTGTGGCTCCTGACTATACTCTTCCTATTCATAATGTGAGCTAAACAGAACTTTAGGTAGTTCTATACACTGTATTTCTTGCTTTGTTATAAAATCATGTGCTATCGATTATGAATCTTTTTTTCTATCTTTTGATCTCTAAAACTGTTATGGCATTAAGATATATCAATTAATTCCATGTTAAATTCACAAAATATTTTCACAGCACATAAAGTTTTACAATATTGACAATGAAACAATTTAAATATAGGACAAGACCACAATTATAGAATACCTACCCCTAGTAAGGTGTCTGTACACTGGTCTAAAGAGGCATTAGAGGGAACAAGACATTGAGCATTACTATCTGGAAAAACATTGTTATTCTCCCCTAAGTGTCATGTACAATCTCAACTTTCTACGAGGTTTTCTTATATACATCAGCTGACAGAAAAATAAACACAGGCAACACAACATTTAAATTATAAAGACACATTGCTCCTACTATGCATTCATCTTAAGCCTACTTGTCTCAAAAACTTGTCCTGCTCAGGCTGCTATTTTTGGCTGGGTAATTCATTCCTCTCCCACTCTCTTGTGACTTCTATCCTGGTATGAGCCAGTTAGCATCAACAAAGACTTCATTAGATGGCCTTTGTGTAAAGTCATAATCATAGTCACGGATGTATTTTTCCACTTCTGAGAAAAGAATGATACTATACTATAATCCATGAGATTAAACAAGAATATATGTTATTTTTTTTTTCAGGGAACATGCAAGCTATGAAAGAAAAAAATCCAGATTGATGATTAGTTAATTCAATTAAATTTATCTATATCCACTGGATTTTCTTTTTTCTTTAATTTTCATTTTCCTGAAGGACTACATGATTGTCAATGGGCTTTTTTTTTTTTTTTTTTTTTTTTTTNTTTGTGAGACGGAGACTTGCTCTGTCACCCAGTCCAGGCTGCAGTGCAGTAGCACAATCTCGACTCACTGCAACCTCTGCCTCTTGGGTTCCAGTGATTCTTCCTGCCTCAGCCTCCTGGGTAGCTGGGACTACAGGCACCCACCAACAAGCCATCTAATTTTGTATTTTTAGTAGTGACACAGTTTCACCACTTTGGCCAGGATGGTCTTGACCTCCTGACCTAAGGTGATCCACTTGCCTGGGCCTCCTAAAATGCAGGGATTACAGTTGTGAGCCACCACTCCAGGCTGGACTTTCATTATTTTAGTCATACTTTTTTATACGATACATTTTTAATTTACAACATACACAAAATCTCATTCAGAGTGGCTAGCTGGGGAAAGTTTGCTGGCCCAAATAAGGCTTCAAAATATGACCATGATTTTATATGCATTGTGATGAAATTAACTGATACAATCAGTTACAGACAGTAGTAATACCAACTAATTAGGGAATTTTAAATAAGAAATCACAAATTGAAGCATCTTCACTTGGGTTCTTGAACTGTCTAAATGATGAGAGGTGGTGTGGTAGAGATATATGTGAGTCACTGTCATCAAACTCCACTTACATGGATTTTTTTTTTATGGAGGTGACTTTTAAGCAGAATCATTGAAGATACAAGCAGTTTTTATGATGTAGAAGGATAGCTTCTTAAGTAAGCTAAGTTGAATAAATTTAAAAAAAGAGGAAAAAAAAAAAAAGAAACACAGGAAATTAGAGAAAGGGGCCATCATGAGGCTTCCCAAGGCCTGTGCCTGAACCCTTAGCTGGCAGTGAAGCTTTAGGCTAAGGCTCAGTGGTCAATTTTAAACAGGCCTTAGAAAGACATAATCTCCCCAGAGAGTTTCTCTCAACTAGGCTCTTTAATTTCAGAACATCTCGGAAAAAGTGAAGATTGAAGTCCTCTCTTCAGATATCAGATTCAATGGAGAAATTGATATCCTAGAGTTTAAGAAAACCCTAAAAATGATTTCTAGAAGCTATTATAGAGGCTTAAGGCTCTGACAAGGTCCCCAGGACTTACCTTTGTGAATTATGAAAGAATGGGTTTTCTTGAGATTTCAGAAAACTTGCTGTGAGCTCAGGGATAGTTTTTCAATCCTTGTAGTTACTGAGGTGTCTTAGAGGATCAATGATTACCACACAGGTAGTAGAGAAAAGTAAGAGAAAAGGATTAGGCTGCATGGTTGATACAATTCCATGAGCCACAGTGAAGGAATATATATAAATTTGCCGCATTTGAATGCAAGAATGAGGGCAAACTGCAAAATTCTAAGTTTTTAGATCTAATCCTGATGGAAAAGAAAGCTGAAAAAGAATTTAGGGAAGACTGTGCTTTTAGATTCCCTTGGAAAAATTAACATATTTTTATAATGAATTCAAGTGGACCCTTGCTTTTGGGAAATTTTAGTGAATTTCTTAGAATTGTGCGCATCTGATCATAAGCAAAATATTTTAATAGTTGATTTTATTTATTTGAAGGAACAAGGGAAAAACCTCACTTAAGATAGCTTTTTAAAAATAGTCTGATTCAGATATTAGATATAAAAGTTTTTGAAATAATAGAGAATATATTTACTGTAATATGTATGTTTTGTCCTCTGAGTCTGAGAGGAGGATCATGTTGGTAAATGAGCAAGTGATCTAACTACAGAAATCTCTTGCAATTTTTTAAATTAGTATATTTTTCAAGATAAAATATTGTATAAAAGATATATTGCCTACAATTCTCCTGTGTTTTTAAAAGTATGTAACATATTCAAGACTACATGGAATAAATGCACATTGTAAGAACATGCAAAATGGTACTAAATTTGCACATGGTATTTACAATGTGGAAGGCTAGATATCAATAACTGTTTTTTAAACAATACTTTTTAAAATTTTTGACACCTAAAATGAAAATGTTAAAAGAAAAAAAAAATAGCCACCTCTCTACCATTGTAATATAGTCATTACTTTTATTGTTTCAAGGTAATCTTTAATTACCTTCCTTATCCAGATACATATTTTACTTTATTTCATTATTATTAATTATTATTATTATTTTGGGTGGGAGTTTTGCTCTGCTGCCCAGGCTGGAGTGCAGTGACATGATCTTGGCTCACTGCAACCTCTGCCTCCTGGGTTCAAGCGATTCTCCTGCTTCAATCTCCCAAGTAGCTGGGCTTACAGGCACCTGCCACCATGCCCAGCTAATTTTTGCATTTTTAGTAGAGATGGGGTTTCACTATGATGGCCAGGCTGATCTCAAACTCCTGGCCTCAGGTGATCCGCCCACCTCAGCCTCCCAAAGTACTGGGATTACAGGTGTGAGCCACTACACCTGGCCCCAGATACATATTTTAAACAGTACCTTATATTTTTAAAGTCTTTACATCTTCAGTAAGTCAGTGATGTACTTTCCTGATCAATTTTTTGTTGCTAAATCATTTATCTCTTTCCTCACCCTTGACACGACAAAAGAAAAAAAGGAGGAGGAGGAGGAAGAGGAAGAGGAGGGGGAGGTGGAGGAGGAAGAGGAGGAAAAACTTACAGTTTATGACTTCTTAAATTTTTTTCTTCTTTTGAATAAGCCTTCCTTTGAATTAATGACCTGGAATTAAGTTACTGGTCAACAATTTTAGATTTGTTTGTTTCTTGCCATGTCTGCTCAGGTAGATATTATATACTTAGTGTCCAGTATATTTTGTTCACATACAGATATTTTAGACTATTTTAGTTCAAAGTATGCTACATGTTTAAATGGAAATATTAACAGCAAGGCTCAGTAGCTGTCATTTCTGAACATAAACTGAAAGTAACCTTCATTGATTAAGTATATTTAGAAGAGTGACTACATAAGATAAATTAGAGCAATATCTCCCACTCTCCAAACCAAGTAATAGAGTCAAGAGTAGGCTTTGGAATTAGACAAACTAGAGTCAAATCCAGATGTATGCACCTATCTGATTTTCCTCTTCCTCGTTAAGAACAAAAGGATAACAGTACGTATGTCCTATGGCTGTGGTTAGAATGCCATGAAATCAGGGCAAAATAATTGAGAGCAGCGCCTGACATGGAGCAGGCGCTTAATAAACGGAAGACCTTTGTGCTCTTCCTAGAGATCATGGAAATTTATTTAGGGTCAAACTCAAATACAGTATGCATTGAATTCTGAGGTTATAAAGTATTTAGTTGCCCTGTATTATATAGTTAACAAGCATGTTCAAGAGAGTTACTTTCTCTGATTATCTGGTGGTTTGTTACCAATTCCTGATTTACTTTTGTAGAAGAGATGAGACGGTGTGTGCAGTTATGAACTAATGAGTGCAGGCATGAGTTTAACCATTTCGTTTCTTTGTATCTGACACTTACCCATACCTTTGTGCACTGGTGGGTGTCTAAGCCCCTGTAAAACTATGTGCATTTTCTGGACAAATAGATAAAATTGTCTTATTACTCAAATTGAAGAAAAAAAGAACTCCAAATATTTGCAGTTTTATGTTTGACAAAAGAAGCCAAAAATGTTTGCCAGTTTGAAGAATGTGCTGTGCTTTGAGTGGAAAGTGCTAATTGGAAAACTGTTAGATTATTTGAATGTGGAAAAACACAGACTGACCCCTACGAAAAGGCACAGTTTAAAAAGGACTTGCATGATTTGCCTTTGAAGAAGGCACATTTATTTCTCTGGTACCTAGAGTCACAGAAGCAGGCCTAGGAAAAAGGAGAAAACTAGTAATGGAAAAGGATATCAGACATCAAACAAACATACACATTTGTACTAGAGTATAGAGTTTTCCCTGTTCTCAAAATAGCTGAAATAGGATCATTATGAACTTAATCTCTCCTGGGTAGAACACTGGCATCTCCTCACAAGATCATTTCCTGAAGGTCTGAAGAAAGTTCAAGCTTTACGATGTCATGGGCAGTTGAGGAGACCATTTACTCTTTTCTAGCATAAAAATCATCATTTGAAAATGTTTTAAATTTTTGTTAAATTAAAGATGGGCTCTATGCACATCCCAGTCACAAAGACAACTGTTAAAATTGTTAGAAATTCTAGATGTTTCATGCTGCTTAGCCATTGTACAGCATTTATGCTTGTCTCTTTTTTTACCTTGTTGCCTTCACATTTCTTGCCCTATCATTATGTGTGTTAAAACTTTTTTAAAGAGAGAAAAATCATATAAACTTCACATTTCCTCAAAGATTGGAAAGAGGAAACACCAACCAAATAGCAGTATTTAAATATTAAATTACATCAAGAACCTCCACTGTAAAACCCATCGAATTGGTAAAAGGGTTTTAGCTGCCGAGATTTTTAATTTATGTGAAGGCAAAGAAGACAATTAAATACCTAGTAACACATTTTGTTCAGGCAAAGTATCCGTGATTCACACACACCTGACTTTTCATTTGGACAACTGAGGGCACCCACAAAGTTTCACGGCTCATAAAGAGAGCAATCAGAAAGATGCAAATAAACCAAAGTTGAAAGTATGGAACTCAAAATTGTTTTTTTCTCCATTGCCCACATATTTCTTTAATATTTTCATAGAATTCACTGGAAGCACCATTCTTACCTGGGCAAGGGTTAAGAATGGCTGTAGTGGAATATGTAGTCATATACTTGAAGATATCTTTTAGCCTCCCATTTTGATGCCCTTCAACAAATGTGACAAAAGTAGGAAGTACATATCTGAGAAGCCCAGAAAAAGAAATAAAACTGTGAAAACAGTTTATACGTGAGCTGTCATTGAAACATAATCCTGTTACCATAAAGCCTTTTTGAAAGCTAACAATGCTTCTGTGAAAGTAATAAAGCATCTAAATACTTAAATTAAATCATAACCCCTATCATGGTGAGAGTTCTACTAGACAGCACTAGTACCGGATTTCTCCGGCACACCCCACCAAACCCCGCTGTCAGAGGCATTCAAACCTGAGCAACTTCATTTTGAGTGAGAGCTAGGAACAATGAGACTGAGAGTTGCTAGGCTGCATTCTCAAAGAGTTAGGACTTCCTAGCCTCTAGATGTTTACAGTTAAGGGAATGATTAATAATGTTTATCAAACAGACCCAGACTTGGGAGTGTCCAGATATCCCAATATCTGAAGAACAAAGGCACGCCTAATTTTGCTGTAAAGATAATAATATTGATCCTTGCAAAATATAGTAATTAAGAAAATTAATCCTTTATCACAAGCCTGTGTAGCAGAACACATCTCCCCATACATAGAAACATCCTGTATAGGGTGGATGAATTCCTCCACTTACTTTTGGGAACATCCTACTCTGTCAATGGAGTAGCTGTACTTTCACCACTTTATTTTCTTAATAAACTTGCTTTAACTTTGCACAGCAGACTCGCCCTGAATTCTTTCTGGCGTGAGATCCAAGAACCCTCTCTTGGGGTCTGGATCGGGATTGGGATCCCTTTCCTGTAACACTGCCTGTGTCACAGTGTCTGGCACCTGTAAGTAACACAGATGTGGGCTGGGCATGGTGACTTCTGCCTGTAATCCCAGCACTTTGGGGGACCGAGGTGGGTGGATCACCTGAGGTCAGGCGTTCGAAGTCAACATAACCAACATGGTGAAATTCCCTCTCTAATAAAAATACAAAAAATTAGCTGGGCATGATGGTGCACCCCTGTAGTTCCAGCTACTTAGGAGGCTGAGGCAGGAGAATAGCTTGAACTTGGGAGGGGGAGGTTACAGTGACCCAAGATGGCACTATTGCACTCCACTATGGGAGACAAGAGCAAAACTCAGTCTCAAAAAAGCCAGAATCAAAAACAAACAAACAAACAAAAAAGCAAAACAACAAAACAAAACCCAAAGATGTAACAAATTTGTCACAGCCAGAATATGATCAGGACTTGGCTAACCTCTGCAAAACTGCTCAAGCTAAGGGGATTTTCCTTCAGCACCGTTTGTTTTCTAATCTCATCCTTCTTGAAGCCTCAAAATAAATTCAACAATCCTGCTCCAATATATTTTTCAGTTCCTTCGTTCCATATACTGACACATCATTAACTGCCCCTGAGAGTCCACATTACTTCAGAGCATTTAAATGTACTAAAGGACTCTTCTTTCATTTTCAAAATTACCAATTTTTTTATGTCATGTTAATGAACTATCCCAAAGCAGCTTTCCAAAGAGGAAAATATGCTTTCAGAGAGTAGTTGATGCACTGAGCAGAATCTATTTAAAATCCACTCACAGAAGACTTTGAAAACATTAATCAGCTACATGATGATGTGGGTTTTTATATTTTAAACTTCAGAGTATCTGGGATGTAGCCGCTCTTTAGTCATTTTTCAAAAGGCAGTCTGTTCTAGTGGAAAATGAAGGGCCAGGGAGGGAAAACGGGTTTTAAGTTGCAGGCCAATGCCAATCGATTGGTAATGGCTTTTGAAGTACTGGGCGGAAAAGGATTCTGGGACCATGTGGAAGCTTGGAGCACAAAAGTTTTGAAATTGCTTAGCAATGTCTGTCATGTATTCAGGAGAAGGCCATGGCAGTTTGCGTGCCACAGATACGCAGTCTCTTTATGCACAGTGGAGATGGAAAGCCCTTCAGATTCTAACCATGGAGCTCTCATTTCAGAGTTCTAGGCCATTCAGTTTCTTTGTCACTAAATAAGGGCAGGATAATACCTGCAGCTCAATTTTATTATGAAGACTAGAGAACAAGTTTATGTTGAGAACTCCAACTTATTTTTAAGGAAGTGTTCAGCAATTTTTTAACTAGTTTTATTTTGAGAAGATCCTTTAAAGCACAACCAAATATAGCCTTTTGTATATCCTTTCTAGTTTGGAAAGAAGTTCTTTTTAATAATTCGGAAATTTCTTTTTAATAACTAGGAACACAGAAAACAAATTATCATTTAAAAATATTTTAAGCACAAAAAAACTGCTTAAAATTGTACCGCTAACCATGTATTTCATAATAATGTCCCCATTATTTCAATTAGACCAAGAACTCAATTTATGAAGTGTAAGAAGCTTTTAGGATAACTTGACTAAATTAATTGCATCATTTTTACTACTATTTGTTAATTGTATATATTATTCCTAAATATCCTGCTAAACACGTTCATAACATATTAGAAAATGTAAAATAACACTGAAATGTTTCCGGGATCCAAATTGCTTCACATCCTGATGAGCAATATAATTTAGGATTGTTATATTTTTAAGTAGTATTTTCATTATTATGTACGTACAGGTTAAGCAGAATTCAGAATTTAAAATCCAGACTTCCCTTCAGATTTTAAAATTAATTCTTTAGTTGATATGTCTTCATGAATGACTATTGGCCCTACACTTTTGTTTCTAAATATTTGAACTGCATATTTGAATCAGGCAAGATGATGTCTTTGCTCAGTTTGCCGCCTCTGCATTCTGAGGACATCTTGCTAAATTCTCTCTTAAGTATCTTATAAGATTGATTTGTTTATTCATTGTAGTGACAGCAGCTGGTAGATCCGAAAAGAGAGAGGGGTAATTAACAGTAGCGGAGGAAAGAAAATGACCACATTGCTTTTTTGCTAACAGGCAAATGAGCCTATCAGAGACAGGACTGTGGTTCCAGAAGTTGGTGTAAGAAACCCAGAGGATATCAACTAGCAATATAATTAGTTATAGGCACTGTCTAAGCAAAGCTGGAAAGTGAAAAATCCTTATCAGTAACTCAGCCAGCTATTTTGTCTACATAATAGAAGGGAGAAAAAGGGGTTGAGAATTTTTTCACACTGCTCAATTGATTCATTTTTGAAACATAATATTTCTTATTATTTTGTTCCTTGGGGCAAAGAATTAGAAAACCTCTACAGCATCTTTATAGGGGCAACCACATTGTAAATTCACTCACTGTGTTGTTTGTTGATTGGTTAATTGATTTAACATCAGGCAGGTTAACTTAAACCTCAGGAGAAATATTTTTTCAACTAAATGATAAAGACTTTCTTTGAGAGTTCATCAATTTTTAAATCAAGCATTTCTTGTTTCTGCATGGCATAGAATTCCAAACACTGAAGGCAAATTAGAAAATGTAAATTGAACTCATAGGTAAAATAGAATTTCTTTTCAATTGAAGGCGTAAGTCTGCTTGACATACTATCTCTTTAGTTATCTGCTATCTTCCACATGACTAAGTCACATTTTCTTTATTTCTGCCTTCACTTAACTGCTTTATTAAGAAGAATACTTTTATGTAGAGCTCCCTAAAAATTTCCACCATAATATCAGCTGGGGAAATCTAGAGACACCAACGAGCAGCTGCCTAGAAGGCTTGAAAATTTTTCATGCTTTTTAATTTTATAAAATGATACAAAGTTTGCATTTTTCTCCATGAAAACTCATATTGATCTAGTAGAAATATTTTTTCAGTGATTTTCTGGGGAGGTTGGGATACACATCCAGAATTTCCTAGCTGGTGGCAGACCAATGTAAATGATGCTCACTTCCTCTAGATGCAGGGTGCATTGGTTCAAATCTTGCTCCCTTTTGGGCTAGTGTTCTCGGTCAAGCTTCTTAGTTTCTCCTCGCCTTCATTTCGTTATCTCAAAAATGGGGGAGATACTTCTCATAGATTCAACGTGAGAATTAAAAAGAAAAATGTGGGCAAACTCCTTAGACAAGTGACTGAGCACATCATAAATATTTGGTAAAATTTAGCTATTATTTTTACTGATTCTTATATGGAAGACATTTAGCTGAATTGCAGAGTTAACTTCATGCTGGGTTTAGTATCCTTCTGTGTTTTCTTCTCTGTCTTATAAACTCTAATAAATATTAGCATGTAACCATCTTTCAAAAGTCAACACATTTACCAAATATTCTGTTAAATAGCATGGATAAGATAACTAGAATTCCTCCAAAGAGAGAGTAGAACACAATCTTTTCTGGTTACTATTGACATTTTAATAATTATGAAGTCCATACATTTTATGTTCCAATTTTGCTAGTTCAAAATAATTCAGTATAAAGCAGTAATAAAATCTTATTTTATGAATCAAAGTTTCAAAAAATAACATGAATGCTTTTTTTTTACTTTTTTCTTAGAAGAAGTAAGTTTTAAATAATATGAAGTCTTCAAGAATACACACTTTACATAAATATCTTATTTCCCTACTACTTTTTTTGTTTTCCTTTTGCCAAGAAGTCAGGTTACTTGTTTTAAATAACAGAATGAAAAAATTTCTAGTCTGTAGTTATTCTCTTTTGTTTAAAGAATTTAAAATTTTTTTTATTGACTGATGTATGGCATACAGACAAAAAATTAACACAGAGATCAGAAGGCTATAGCTTGATGCATTTTTACAAATGTAACACACCTTTTTAAATCAGCACACGCACCCAAAATTAGAACATCAACATAACATTAGAAGCCTTCCTTATGCTCCCTGCCCATCACTGCCCACTGCAAGGATGACTTCTACATTAACTTCTAACATCAATGATTGATTAGCTTTGCTTATTTTTGAACTATATATAAGAGTTACTCAATAAGTATTACCCTGTCTTCAGCTTATATTATGTAGTATTTAACTAGAAATATTTTTCCATAGGAATATGTAGAAGTCTACCCATTGGTATTAAAACTAAGTACAGGCATACCTCATTTTATTGCACTTAATTTATTGTGCTTCACTTTATTGCACTTGGCAAATATTGCCTTTTTTTTTTTTAACAAATGGAAAGTTTGTGGCAACCCTGTCTTCAGCAAATCTGTTGGCATCATTTTTTCCAATAGTATATGTTCGCTTTTATGTTTCTGTCACATTTTGGTTAATTCCTGCAATATTTCAAACTTTAGTATTATTATATCTATTGTGATTGTTTATGATCAGTGATCTTTGATTAGACTTAGTGAGGAAGGAAGGCATGTTGAAAGCCAAGAGAGGTCAAAAATTAGGCTTCCTGTATCAGTTAGCCAAGTTGTGAATACAAAGAAAAAGTTCTTGAAGGGAATTAAAAGTGCTACTACAGTGAACACATGAATGATAAGAATGTGAAATAGCCTTATTGCTGATATGGAGAGAGTTTGAGTGGTCTGGATAGAAGATCAAGCCCCCCATAACATTCCCTTAAGTCAAAGCATAGTCCAGACAGAGGCCTTAATTATCTTCAGTACTATGAAGGCTGCTGAGGAAGCTGCAGAAGAAAAGTTGTAAGATAGCAGGGGTTGGTTTACAAGGTTTAAAGAAAGAAGACAACTCCATGCCATAAAAATACAAGATGATGTAGCAAGTGCTGATGTAGAAGCTATAACAAGTTATCCAGAAAATCCAAAAGAGATTATTGATGAAGGTGGCTTCACTAAACAATAGATTTTCAGTGTAGATGAGATAGTCTTCTATTGGTAGAAGATGCTATCTAGGACTTTCATAGCTAGAGAGAGGTCAATGCCTGCTTTTAGAACTTCAAAGTATAGGTTGGCTTTCTTGTTAGGGGTTAATGCAGCTAGTGACTTTAAGTTGAATCCAATGCTTATAGATTCAAATGGATTGACATATCATTTCAACAGTCCTAGGGCCCTTAAGAATGAAGGTAAATCTACACTGTAAATGGAACAACAAAGTCTGGGTGACAGCACGTCTTTTTACAGCATGGTTTACTGGATATTTTAAGCCCACTGTTGAGAACCACTGCTTAAAAAAAAAATTCCTTTCAAAATATTACTGCTTATTGATAATGTATCTGGTCACTTAAGTGTTCTAATGGAGAGGTACAGAAAAGTTAAGGTTGTTTTCATCCCTTTAGCACAACACCCATTTGCAACCCATGGATCGAGAAGCAATTTTGACTTTTGTCGTGCTATTTAAGCAATACATTTTGTAAGGCTATAAATGGCATAGACAGTGATTCCTCTGATGAATCTAAGCAAAGTAAATTAAAAACCTTTTGGAAAAGATTTACCATTCTAGATGACATTAAGAACAGTCATCATTCATGTGAGGAGGTCACAATATTCATATTAACAGGAATTTGAAGTTTATTCCAACTGTCATGCATGACTTCGAGGAGTTCAAAACTTCAGTGGACTACAGATGTGGTAGAAATAGCAAGAAAACTAGAATTAGAAGTGGAGCCTGAAGACGTGACTGAATTGCTGCAATCTCATGATAAAGTCTAAAGAAATGAGAAGTTGCTTCTTATGCATGAGCAAATAAAGTGGTTTCTTGAGATCCAGCCTATTCCTGGTAAAGATCCTGTTAACATTGTTGAAATGCCAACAAAGCCATTGAAGTATTTAATAAACTTAGTTTATAAAGCAGCAGCAGGGTTTGAGAGGATTAGCTCCAATTCAAAAGAAGTTCTACTGTGGTTAATATGCTAGCAAACAGCATTGCATGCTACAGAGAAATCTTTCATGAAAAGAATAGCCAATCCACATGACAAACTTCACTGTCATCTTATTTTAAGAAATTCAACAGCTTCCCCAGCCTTCAGCAACTACCACCCAGATCAGTCAGCAGCCATGGATATCAAGGAAAGACCCTCCACAATTGAAAAGATTAGAATTTTTAGAAGGCTTACATGATCATTTGCATTTTTTAACATTAAGTAATTTTAATTAAGGTAAATAATTGTTTTTTAGACATAATGCTATTTTATACTTAATAGAGTACAATATAGTGTAAGATAACTTTTATATACACTGGGAAACAAAAAAAAACTTGTGTGACTTGCTTTATTGTGATGTTTGCTTTATTGCAATAGTCTGGAACCAAAACTACAGTATCTCCAAGGTATGCCTATGTTACAAACTTACCAATTGCTATAGGCTATCTAAATACATTTTATGGATAATATCATTTAAACTTTATATTAATCTGAACAACAAGTAGTGCTGCAGAATATTCAGGAGACCAGAGAGACCAATGAGTGAAACAGAAGGATTTTATTAGCATCCCAAGGCTGAGCAAAGGACAAAGAAAATGGGGTACTTTTTATACATCCAGGATGAAGTAGCAGCTAACAGGTTTACAGAAGCCAGAACAAAGAACTGTTAATTTGTAACATGTACCTTACATTTGAAAAATAGCTTTTTGAGAAACACATTTTACATTCTTTGGGGTTATCTTGCCCTGTGAACTTGCAGCTGGTCAGCAAGAGAAACAGGAGTCTTGAGATGCCTGGGAAGTTTGCTAGAATGTGGGGAGAATAGATAAGGTAGGTTTTACTGAGAGTTAATTAATTTTAAGCAGAGCTGGGGGTTAGGTTTTATTTGAACACAACACAGTAAATTATATTTTATTATGAAGCAATTACAGACAACTATTGTTATTAATTTCCCTCTTCAGTAGTACTATTACATGAATTTTATTGTTGTGAACTAGAAGACTTAGAATGGTAAATAATTTTACTAGGATGTGTAAATGTAACTGGTGGACTGGGAGTCTAAAGTCAAGTCTATAACTTCAAAGCCTGAACCCTCAGATGTGGCTATACGTCCCTATATTAGACATACTGAGAGTTCACCAAGACTTGGCTGATTTGTAAGAGATATACTTGACTCTTGGGTGGAGTCCAGTATTATATTAATGAAAAGCATTAATAGTATAACATGTATTTTATAATTCAGTTAAAAAGCTCCTTTTTCTGCAGTTAAATAGACTGTTAATTCCCACATTCTGGATAATTGAATTTTTCAGATTTGAAAATCAGAAGTTATACAAATATGTCAAATATTCAGGAAAAGTTGTTCACTGCAGCTCTCTCCTCAGCTTCCCCAATAGTTATTATAATTTGTATATTGAACAAGTTTTAGAAAAAGTCAATATATAATAGCAGCTTTCTGTGGGTTTTGAAAACCTAACAAACCTTCAACTTTCATTAAGCAAAGAGATTAATTAAAAATTTGGTAGCAAGAATTAAAAATATGTCAATATTAGAAAGCCATAAAAAAGAGGACCATTTTCAAAGGATGATTCACATAGCTTAAGCTTCTAACAAATATCTATTAAGAAATCTTAAGGCTGGGCACAGTGGATCAGTCCTGTAATCCTAGCACTTTGGGAGGCCAAGGTGGGTGGATCATCTGAGGTCAGGAGTTCTAGACCAGCTTGGCCAACACGGCAAAATCCCATATGTACTAAAAAATTAAAATAAAAATTAGCTAGCTGTGTTGGTGGGCACCTGTAATTCCAACTACTTGGCAGGCTGAGGAAGGAGAATTGCTTGAAACCAGGAGACAGAGGTTACAGTAAACCAAGATCACTCTACTGCACTCCAGCCTGGGTGACAGAACAAGACTCCATCTCAAAAAAAAAAGAAAGAAAGAAAGAGAGAGAGAGAGAGGAAGGAAGGAAGGAAGGAAGGAAGGAAGGAAGAAGAAAGGAAGGAAGGAGGAAGAAAGGAAGGAAGGAGGAAGGAAGGAAGGAAGGAAGGAAAGAAAGAAAGAAAGAGAGAGAGAGAAAGAAAAGAAAAGAAAAGAAAAAAGAAAAGAAAGAGAAAGAAATCTTAAGCAAAACAAAGAAGACTATCATCTGGAACTTTTCTCAATTTTATTTTTCTATTTTCAGAAATTCCGTTTCTAAATGTTATGAATCCTCCAAGTAAGTAGTAGCTTTTTTTAACTAAAAGAAACAAAACTAACTCTTCTTAAATAAGGCATTCTTAAAATACAAAGGAACTTGTGAAGGAGATGGACACAGTCCCTCCAAATCAAATTCTTCCCTTCTTCCTTAGTACTAGAATTCCAAGGTGAGCATATGACTGCTTAGCCAAAACTACATTTCCCAGGATGCCATGTAGCCAGTTCTGTCTTTGTTACTAATTCTCAGCCAATCATGTCTATGAAAGGAAGAAGTTTTAACTATTTCTTAGTCATGATCATAAAAGGGCACACCTTCCTTTTCTCCTTTCTCTATTCTGGCTCCACTGGTGAGCCAGCTTATGCTGTGTGGATGAGGATAGCCCACTAAGAAAGGTGGGGCAACACTCTGGAAAGACCCTGGGTCTCTAATATTATAAAGTAGCCCTGGGCAGCCTATAACCTAACTGGTATTAAGAAAGAAATAATAAAATTCTGTCTTATTTGAGTACTTTTATTTTGAATCTTTGTTATAAACAGATGACCTATATCTTAATTACTATAAAATATGGCACCTGAAAATAATGTCTTCACATAACACATGTTGAAATAGGTAACATTTATTATCTGTTATCTAGCCTGTCTAGAGGTGGGCAGCAAAAACACAAATATTTCTGACTGGAAAGTTGGAGTGCTCTTGCAAAGTATTTGGCAAATTGTTTCTACTGATACCTTGGAAATCAGACTGACTATAACTCTAGGAAAAAGATAGTTGAAAAAACGTCTTGAATGCTATAGACACTGGCTTGTAGTGATTTTCTTTAACAAATCCTACAAAGGAAAAATGAACTCAGGCTATTGCTAACCAGCTTGCAAGCATATACTCAAATATGCATGGCTAGGACAAGGGCCACTCTCTCTGCCTGCACTCGGTAATCCAAGTTGGCTGTATGGCTGGTGCATGGGTGCCCTGAAAGGTAAAATGCTAAAGTTTATTTTGTACTTTAAACTAAACATTTATATGAGGTGGCTCTGAAGCCACCATGAGATAACCTCAAACTATTTCTCAAACACCTCCTGTTTAAGATTTTCAGGCCAGAGAAGGCAGTTATCTTGAGGACAGAAATCACACTAAGGGAATTTCTTATGTAAACCTATATCCAGATTGCTTTAAGACAGCTTCTGTTAAGTCAAGAAAGATAAGCAGAGAGACTAATGAATAAAAAAAGATAAAGTCTTTGGATTACATATATATATATATATGAAATTTTCAGTGCTGGCTGAATGCCCATGGAATTTGTTGGAAACAAATATACTAGAAGCCTATTAAGTTTCTAGAGTCCTGTATTGACAAAGAAACTTCAATCCTGGATACCAAAGGATGAGTGACCTAAGAAATAAGCGCCCTCTGAAGTGCAACAGTAGACACAGGACTATGAAAGCTGTTTGGCCTCCAAGAAGGGCAAACTCTCTCCATTTTTCACTTCAAATGTGGTCATCGAGGATAATTCACAGGAAGGATCTTACAGGGGAAAATGCAGGGACCTGTGGACAATGTGGAAGGTATTCCTCCAAGAAAACAAAACCAGGGGATTTGTAGATGAAACAGACAGAAAATTTACTCAGTTGTTAAGGAAGAAACATATTTGCAATTTCCTGCTAGTGGGAGTTGATCATCATAATGAAAACAGAACTGCTATGTATTTCCCATTCCTTCCTTCTCTGGATGTAATCTTTTAGAAAAATTATCTTGTTCTGACTCTACAGTTGTATACAAGTTATTTCATGTGTGTTTGTGAGGAGGAGGAGATTTGCATAACTTGTTTTTTGATTTAGAGGTCACCAGACCCCCCAAATGGCTCTCTGGACCTCATGGAGGTGGCTGTATATCACCAAGATCCTATGATTTGAGCTAAATCCAATAATTTAATAGAAATATTGAGTTTTACCTTTTGGACTAAAGATGAGTATGATCTATGTGTACCAAAGGTTGCTCCTTTGATCATAAGTATGTGTACACATAGCCATATATAGGTGATCAAAGGGGCAGACAGCAGAAAGACTACTAGTCTCCCAATATTCTTACTCTTCCATAATGTCATTTTTATAAAAATCAAACTTTTTTTCCCTAAAGATTATACTTTGCAGTTTCCTCTACATTTAAGCATGGCTATTTCACTAAATTTACTGATGGTATGTGAGAAAGTAATTTGTGTTACTTTTAGGTAATAGTCTTAAAAAAAACGGGGTATACCTTCCTTCTCCTGACCCTTCATTCTGCTTCCTGAAATGTGAAGTGGATGGTGACCCATCTTGGATTACGTAGACAAGGAAACTGCTCTGGGGATACTGACACTATGAGCTAGAACTGGCCTCAGTTACTGGTTGCCATATAATCTCAGGACCACCATCTTGTCTGTAAGGAAAATAAACTAGTATCTTGTTTAATTCATTTTAATTGGGTGGTGCACCAGAAAATACTGATGTGCTGCAAATGAATTTCTAGGGTGCCAAGATACTGATTTCCTTAGCCCTTGGAGTACCTGGGTCAAGCCTTAAGCTGCTAGAGCCCCTAGGCTAGTCCCTATCTTCTCAGAGTTGCTTCTGCTTTCCCTTTTTGATGTGGTTCACAACATTGGAAACATTGGAAAACACTGCCCTAATTTATAGAGTCCTCTTGTTTTAGGCCACAATAGACTGCTGCACTAAAACACGGAGGCTGTGCAATGAGTGGCAAGCAGAATTTGCTTTTGTAGTAATTTGATACAGCCTCTCATCCCTAGGCAGCTTGCAACTTCAGCCTCCATTCACTTGGTGCCTTCCTCCATTCATTCCGCTTATGAAAAGGATCCAGCAAGAGTGTGCCTAAGTGGAAAACAAGGAGGCACAAGGGATCTGCGTGAGTTGGTATCATTTTGTATGATTTATTGCCTGTGTTCTCAGCCTGGCTTTTTAGCCAAAGCAATAGATCTACCAAGGGAAAGTAATCCCAGCAAATTCCAAGTTGTCATTTTTGTCTGTCTAAAACATGGGCACTAGCCTTGGTGGTCTGACCTAGCTACCCCTATTATTCTTTAAAGCAATTCTATAGTGGCTTAATCTTAAAGAAACAAGCCCTCAGGGCAAATATATCATGCTATTAACATCATCAAGAATCATAGATATGAAATCTGTTGTAAAAACGTTTAATATAACTTTTTGGACCAAGCACATGAGAAAATTTCTAGTTGCCCTTTGAATTTATACAGGATCAGAGATTTCTGGATCAATCATAAACAAAACCGATTTAATAGCTCCTTGCTTGGAACACTGAACTATTCACAGATGTTAAGAAGTATATGAAAAATGGGTTGGCAGACCAGATGATGAGGCCCTAAAGCCTCTACCCATCCAGTCATCCCCTCCGGGGAATGATAACTCAGAGTGTCACTTTCCTGACCACCCCAGACTTGCTAAGTCTCAGATGTCCAAACGCATCTATGACTAATGGTTTATTTTCTGTTTGGAGTTTAACATTAAACAGTTTGAAGAGAACCACACCTTTCCTCCAGGCCCTTATTAAACATGAGAAAAAAATTGAGAGTTCCTTCCAACTGGGTCAAGTGGAAAGTAGAGCAGACAAGTAAGTTATCTTGTAACACATTAATTAATGTTATAGGAGAGGGAGCCAGAACCCTCCTTCTCTACAGCTGTCCATCTGATGATCCTACTAATACTGTATATACCTTCTCTTCTAAATGAAACCTCAACTGTGGTTTTTGCTGTACAGATTTGGTATAAGAGCAGCCAGACATAGGCTGGCTATGGACCCAGGGTCTATGGTCTGGATTGGAAAGGACAAGACGAGTCAATTAGATCTCCTATCTTAAAAATCTGAGGGAAGAAATAAGAAGCAAATGAATGAATTACTAGCAGGGATTAAATAAAGTCCTGACATAAAGAGAAAGGCCACTTCTTTGCCTAGCAAACTCTTTCTTGCCATGCGAATTTCAGCATAAGCATGAATTTTTCAGGAAGATTTTTCTTCATCATTTAAACTGCATTTAATCTCCTTGCCTGGAGTATAATGGATTTCTCGTTCCACTCATCATAATGACATTTTAAAGATCTGTTTTCTCTTCCACACTGCAAATATGCAAGCCAGAAACTGGGATGGGTGTCATTCATGAATCCTCCTTCTCCCTCACCCTCATGTCCATACTATCAGCAAGCCCCGTAAATCTTACTTTCAAAATACCCTTCAGATCTCAGTACTTTTTTTCCATCTCTATTGCCAGCCTTTACCCAAATTCCTATCTTCTCTCCGCTGGACAAGAAAAGCTTCCAACAACTTAAGTGGTTTCCGATTTCTACTTTTACCTGCTCTCCATCCATTTTCCACAAAGTTAACAGAATGATCTCTATAAAATATAATTTATCTCAAGCCGATTACTTGCCTAAAATGGTTCAGAGGCTTTCTATTGTGCTTAGAATAAAATCCAAACTCTGACATAGCCTATAAAATATGCAGGATCTCCTGCCCACCCACCCCTGAAACCTCATCTCATGCCCCACCCCCTCAGTCACTTTCATTCACTTTCATGGCCTAGTTTTCAGTTCTTCAAATATACTAAGCTCTATTTCACTTTAGGGCCATTCCCAGAGAATTCTCCCACCCAGCCCCACTTTAGTTTGCAAAGGCATTTCCTTAAAGACTCCTACCTTCACTACCCAGTCTATGTTAGCTTTTCCTGTTCCATTTGCTTAGAGGAACTTTCATGTATTTGCCACATTTTGATCATATGTGTTTCCTTTTATAATGTCCTGTCTCCTCTGGTGAACCTTACAGTGTATGTGGGCAGGGACCAAATCTACTTGGTTTAGCACATAGTATACTTTTGCACATAATAGCTACCCAATAAATATATGGTGGATTAATTCAGATGTACACAAAGAAAATTGTTTTTTTGAATGAGGGCAGATATATGAAAGAAGAGATAGATAATGTTCCCAAAAGGGGCGGAGAAAGCAGATGATTCTCCAAGTTGCAATAATTTACAGAAGTTTCAGTTTTGTTCCACTTGTATCCTTTCAGAAGGAAGAAAACAAATACAACAAACAAGCAAACAACCTCTTTGAGTAATGAGACAATACATGCTCCTTGAAATTAAAAAGAAAAAAAAATATCAAGTAAGATATCATTCTGGTGAAGTGAGTGTTGTTAAAGATATCATTCTGTGAAGTGAGTGCTGAAAAAGGAAAGAATGTATGTGTTAAAATATAATAGTTTGGCATTCCAAGGGAAAAAGGAACACCACTGTTTTAAATTAGATTTTTTAAGACTGTTTTTATTCATTTGTTAGTAGCTAGCTTATTATCTGCCTCTCCCAGCTGAATGTGATCTTCCTGAAGGCAAGGCCTTTTTCTATGCTATTCATAGCTGTACTTCCAGCACTTAAGAAAAGAATGTTTTTGAAGAATATATAAAGAAAATGTGGATTTAAAAATTACCATTGCAGAGGATGATGCATATGCAGAGAAATACAAATAACATTTAGGAATTCATCATGTTAAATTGGAAAGTATTTCCTCTTGTCATTAATTCTTTGCTTCTGGATAAACTTTTCTTACTATGATGTATAGAAACCTGTATAGTAGGTGAAACATGTAGATATCAACCTTGGGGGAGAGAAAGAATTGAACATCTACTATCCTAAATAGCAATTCTGCTGGAGCTATTGCAATGGAAACCTTGTATTTTGGGAAAGATGACGTAATCAAGGCTTGTTACCAAAAAGATTACAGGATTGAGAAGGCAATTTCCTGGAATAGTACAACTTGCATTCATTCCTGTTTTTGACTTATACATGGAAAAGAACATATCAGAAAAGTCTGAGAATATTAGTTATCTAATTCAAATGACCTGAATTTTTGGCTGTCTTAAATCTGCACAGAGAATACCATTTTATCTGTGCAGCAAATTTAAGAGGGCTGCCATATGTTAAATATTTCTGAAATAAATAGTTCTTCAAGGAATGCCTTTATTCATTTGTTCATTCAACACATATCAATCACCAATATTTGACTGAGAAATTTCACACGAATGACTATCTTTTTATTTTATATATATTTTTTGAGATGGAGTCTTGCTCTGTTGCTCAGGCTGGAGTGCAGTGATGCAATCTGGGCTCACTGCAACCTCCACCTCCCAGGTTCAAGCAATTCTCTACCTCAGCCTCCTGAGTAGCTGGAATTATAGGCACATGCCACCACACCAGGCTAATTTTTTTTATTTTTAGTAGAGACGAGGTTTCACCATGTTGGCCAGGCTGGTCTCGATCTCCTAACCTCAGGTCATCTGCCTGCCTTGACATCTCAACGTGCTGGGATTACAGGCGTGATCCACCGCACCTGGACACAATTGACTATCTACCATTTGAAACAATTATTAACAGGTCCTGTATAGAGGCCCAGTGAATACACTAGATCTTTAGTTCTCAAGCTTAACTGCACATTATAACTACTCCTGGGAGTAGTTATAAGATTATCTGTATCTAGTTCCCACCAAAGGAGGGTCCGTTCCAATTAAATTTGACTTTCTGGGAGATGAATGAATAGCTGGGGTTGCTAGATGAATTTCTGTTATTTGTTAATGAGGCAGCCCCCCAGTGCCCCCATTTTTTTTTTTAAGAGTCACAGTCTTGCTCTGTCACATAGCCTGGAGTGCAGTGGCGTTGTAATAACCTACCCTGGGCTAGCATAACTGACTCCATTTTAGCTGTAAACTCCAACCTGGCTTCGCCCTCCTTACCACAGCCCCTTTGGGTGCATACCTGGGTCGTGCTGCACTTAGAAGCATTGAAGAGTACTGTTCTTAACACTTGTAACCATTGTTACTGCATCCTGCTTGGCATACCTCCCCGCTGCTATTGTAAGAAAAAAGTTTCCCTTTTATCATTGTGTAGAAGGAGCCTGATTTCCCCTCTTCTCGGTAATTGTATGGAAACCACCTGTGCACGCAGCCCCTTCCTCTAACCTGCTTTTCTGCTTCTGTTAACAGTCCGCTTCAGCTAGGCACTCTCCTCCCCTACCTAAATCAAGGTATAAAAGATAATGAGGCCCCTTCCTCAGGGCCAGAGAATTTTGAGCATTAGCCGTCTGGGTCGCCTGCAAATCAATAAAGACTCTTAATTTGGAACTCAGAGCGCTGCGCTCCTTCTAACTCTCTCTGGAAGCCCCGGCAAGAAATTCGCCACCAGGTGCAGACCCGGCTCATTCCGGGCTCCCTCGTGGGGGGAGGCGGACCATAGGGGAGGCGCCCCCTGAGACGTTCAAGTGCTCCATTGACCACCCCTTGCCGGAGGAGTGCGGATCGGCTCCTGGCACGCTCCACCAAATTGTTCTTCAGAGTCCCTGGTCCTGCTCCGCTGAGAAGGTAAGTCAGGCCTCATCTGGTTATTCCTGGAAATTACAGGGATCATCCAATTACTGGGACGCTGGAATTGACTACGGTGATTCCTGTAACCTTGGGCTCTGGGTGCCCCATAGTCCTTGGTCCTGGTTCTGGTTTTGGACTCTGGAAGAGTCCTGGTTCAGTCTTGGTTCTGGTTTTGGACGCTGGAAGAGTTCTGGTTCGGTCCTGGTTCTGGTTTTGGACTCTGGAAGAGTTCTGGTTCTGGTTTTTCTGTCTTTAAATTCTAGGGATCTAGAGTTCCTGGTTCTGTCGACTTTTGGCTGTCAGTTTCTGGACTCCGGGTGTCCGGGGTCCCTGGTCCTGTCCTTCTGCCTGATCTAGAGGGGCTCAGCCCTGAGGAGGGCATCCCCCTGCCCGGGCTCCACCGCTATTCCAGGACGCTAGAGGACAGAGTTGCTGGTTTCTGTCTAATTTGAAATATTTACACATAAGATAAAAAATTTTTCAGGGTTTAAACGGTTTACAGAGTGCAAAAAGACTGTAATAACCTCTGAATAAATGTGTGCATGCATGTGTTAGCACATGGGAACCTTAGAGGCTTGCGTCTAAGGATCCAGTCTTTTGTTTGTCCTTAAAACGGCCATGATCATTGATCTATCTCAGTGCCTGATCTACCTCAGTGTCTGATCTACGTCAGTGACTGTTGTCGTGTTTTGTTCCTAACCTCTGGATTTGTATGTCTCGTGTCTGTTGTCCTGTTTGTCTCTAGCATTTGAATTTGTACGTCCCGTTGTCCTTATTGCTCGAGACGATTGGGTGAAAACTTTTTCAAAGTCCAAAGTGCAGACTGCCTATGTCAGGAAGTCGAATCCAATATTAGCGGTTTGGGCTGGCCATCTCAGTCCTGTCTTTTCGGAAACTTTTGATCATTGTGTAGAAGGAACCTGATCGCCCCCTTCTTGGAATTGTATGGAAACCACCTGTGCCCGCAGCCTCTTCCTCTAACCTGCTTTTCTGCTTCTGTAAAATTCCGCTTCAGCTAGGTACTTTCCTCCGCTACCTAAATCAAGGTATAAAAGATAATGAGGCCCCTTCCTTGGGGCCTAGAGAATTTTGAGCATTAGCTGGCTCTCGGTACCCGGCAAATCAATAAAGAACTCTTAATTTGGAACTTGGAACTCAGAGCGTGGCGAGTCCTACTAACTCGCTCAGTTACAGCAGTGTTATCATGACTTACTGCCACATCTAACTCCTGGGCTTAAGCAATCCTCTTGCCTCAGCCTCCTAACTCGCTGGGACCATGTGTGCACACCACTGTGCCTGACTCTGGCCCTTCTTTTTTTAAATTATCTTCTGAGCTAAGCTAACATTCACTGAGCCAAAAATGTACCCAACGTCAGCATCTGCCGTTTTCTCCACTTGAGGACATGATCACTAAGAGATTTTATCTTTCTTGCTTCTTTCCAATTAGCTGTGTTATCAGCTTTGTGTTTAATTTGTAATATGCTTTTTAGTAGAGAATCAATAACAAAGTGTTTGACACGTCTCCACATCCTTCTGTTTCCTGTGATAGTGATAACTTGTAAGCCAATAGTCAACTGAACACAGTCAGTATAGGCTATTCCTATAGATAATCACGAATAATTTCTAGTCAAACGCAACAATCACTTGCCTGATAACATTTCACCTGTGTTTCCACAGGTTAAAATAGGCTAATGAATGTAGCATTCCTTTGGTTAAAAGACTACTCTGTCAAATTAAGAATCTAACATTTTATAGAATTATACAGTGACTATTTGGAGCCAGGATAAATAGACTTCTGAGGATATTTCTCCCCATATTATTGTTAAATTCCCTCTCAGGTCCATCATGTCAGGTTTTATTTATTATAGTATGTATCTCAAAAGTGATGAAACTTTCAGTAACTGTACGATTTTCAGGTGAAGTGTTGCATGAAGACAGAAGGAGAGACCTTTTTTCCCCTGTGGTGTGAGCAGTGATATTAGATTAGGAAGTGAGTGGAGTGTGTTAGAGAAAAAAGACAAGACAGGGGCTGCCAGGAAAGCTGTGTCAGATCACAGTATTAATCTTGTTCTAAACGGCATTGAGCACATGCCAACATTGCTGGAACAAGCAACTTATGTGGAAGCCAAGGAGAGGAAGAGCAGGTGCCCAGCAGAGAAGTCTAGGTGCTCACAAAGCTCCCCCTGTTTAGTGCCTAGCCTTGAAAAGCTGCCTTGCTCCTGGAACTGATGAATGAATCCCAATGTGACTGACACACTGAGTATCAGAGGGTGTTCCTGAGTCACTATTAACATGCACACGGAACCAGGATATTTAAATGAATTGCTATAATCTATCCACCTTTATACACCAGCTCAAAATGCCAGTGTAAGTCATCTGTTTTTTTTACCAGTTGACTATTTTTGGATTAGATGGTTGAGGACTCACATTTGGCCAGGCAAATTAATGGGGTGTCAACCATTCACTGGTATAGTTGCTCTTCAGAGACAAAATTATTAAGAAAGCAATGTTAAACTGTAGTCATATTCATTCCTGGCATTTCCCCCTTTTAGTGGAGACTCTTCCCTCAAGATTATTACTTTTATTACATCTATAAACATTTTGGTTTTTGTTTTTTTAATCCAGAGGTAGTTCCTTTTTTAATTTTTACAAAAACTAGTAGTAGTTCTTTCCATGAAGCAGAATTCTCTTAAAAGTAGAACTGTATGTCACTGTGATAGTACAGGGCCCAAAGTGAAAGTCAGTCAGACAGTGTCAACCAGAGCTTAATAATTAAACAGAATTTTAAATTTTAAACATGACACTGCCTATTAAATCAGTTCCCTTCTTGAAATAGAAACTAATATGTACTCTCCAAAAGTCTTGCTGGGAATCATACATAAACACCTCCATCAGATACAAAGTAACTTCCCTAGTGAGCTATCCAGGAAAACAATAATGCTAGGAAAACAGCACTACAAAAGAACATGGTTGATTAGCAGGTTTGGTAGCAGTGACCATGAAATAACTCTCTTAAGCAGACAGTACACAGAAAAACAAAAATGTGAAAAAGATGTGCTTTTGATAATTCAAGATATTTAGATAATTAAATAAAAAATTAGAACCCTTTAAAAATAAGGGTGATAAGAAGTGAGTAAAGTATTTAAGGGACAATTCTTCAGTATTTATTCTTTTCCTTGAAGCTTGGGATACTTCTAAATCTTTTACACAATAAATGGGTTAAAGATTTGGTTTCGCATATTTATGCAACTTTAATGTGGTTAATGCAAATCAATAATGTTGCTATATTAAGATAATTGCATTTTTATCTGGATAGTTTTCTGGGTATGAAAACTGTACATAATTGTATTATAATTTTAATGAAGTGTTTATGGATCTCTGGGTGGAATTTATGTTGCTATAAGGTAACCTTATGGTCATTATTTCTATCACATCTATAAACATTTTCTCTGTTAGCAATGAAAACCCTTTCCTTAAGTAATGAGAAATGGAAAAAAACAGAATACACAATACTCCTTACACAATAAAGTATTTGAGAATCATAAAATGAATACAGAAAAACCTCAAAATACAGACTCCTAATTTATTTAAATAAAGTAAAATCTATTTTGTTTCAGGAGCCAGTAATGAACATTAAAACCAATGAAAAAAAATCCTCTGTGACGATTCAAGTGAGGGCAAATCAACAGTTAAGGATGTAGAGTTGCAAAGTACATTTGAGACTGCCTTATTAATATTAATCTTAAAATGCATGGAAGTATCAGCACGTTGTAAGAAACAGTATATGACATAAGTATTCAAGAAGAAGAAAAAATAATTGGGCTATATTTTTCTGCAAAACATTTTATAAATATAGATTTTAGGGGAGTGTAGTTTACAGAAATGTTTGAATTATTCAGATCTTTTAAAATGGATTTTAGAGTAGGCACAGAAACGCATTTATACAAAAAATGTGTATATATAAATATGGATTGAATTCAAGATTAATAATATTGAACATTTAATGAATTAGTAATATTGAATAATATTTAATGTTAATATTGACTGTATTAATATTGCTATTGAATATTAAAATATAATGGATTGAATTCAAGATAAATAATATTGAATGTTTTGAGTATACATATATACTATATATAGGTATGTGAATATATATACAGATAGAGACAGAGTTTGTTTTTGCTTTTGTTTTTCAGAGATTGCCAGTACATTTCAATCTCACTCTGGTCTTGTTTGCTTGAAGAGTCATTCATGGTTAGATTCTAGTTCCCTGAATTAGTGGCGGAAGTGAACTGAGTTATTCCAAATTATCAGCAGCATATCTATGCAGGTCCATAGCATCTTCAGTCCTTGACTCCTCAGAAAAGAGAATTCAACTGAGGGGCATAATGCAGGGGAAAAAAAAAAAAACAAACAAAAAAAACAGACCAAGGCAAGCTTCAGACAGGAGTGGAAATTTTTTTAAAAAGCTTTAAATCAGGCACAAAAGGAAAATTCACTTGGAACAAACCCAAGTGGGTGCCTGAAGGTCCAAGAGAGAGGAGAAGACAGCAGAACTTTGTAGGCTAACCTCTTTCCCCTATTTCTTCCCTTAGGTTGGGCATCCCACAAAGGCAGTGCTTTCCTTACCCTTGGGAAGTGAGCACACACAGTGTGTTTGTGGAGTTAAACACATGCCCATCTAAGCCTTTTTTTCCTTTTCCCTGTGGCATGTACCCCAAAGATTATTGCCATTTTTGCCTCTTAATATGCTTGCCCAGGAAGTTTTTCCTCCCTGGGGTCTGCCTTTAATTAACTCTTTAATGTTAACAGGTGTGGACCATCAGGAAATGGCTTCTCCCTGTCACCGGCTACCAATTTATCACTTTTAGAGAAGAAATGCAATAATTGCTGAACCATCACCCGATCTTGTGGGCTGAGGGGAGAACCCTCTTCTCTCCCACTCATACCTGTAACACCTGGACTCACTAGATTCTAAATTCTAGCAAGTCACTTAACTCCTATGATCTTCAATTTCTTCATCTGTAAAATAAGACTCAGCTTATTAGGCTGTTGTGTTGATCCATTGAGCTGATGTTCATGAGTACTCTAGATAGAAAGCAGAAATAAGACACATTTATTTAAGTCCATTTAATATAATTCCATCTAATATATATTGAATCGTGTAAAAAGCTGCAAATCCTATTCTTAGAGATTTACAGGTTTTTGGTTTTTATTTTAATATTTCTAGCTCTCCCTATGAAGTATGCATGGGATATTTTAAAAAACAGAAACAAAAATCATTAAGTTCAGTTAAACCCGTCTGAAATCCCCTAGTCAGAAAGTGGTAGATTTGAGTAGATCTGACTCCAAAGCCTGTGTTGACCCCAACAACACAATGCAATGTCATGTTTATGTAGTATGTTTCAAATAAAAATATCTTTTTCATAGAGACATTCAATTTCAAATAGGCCCATTGGATTCTCTTAATAAGGTACTTGTTTTTAAACACCAAAGGAGCCTTGCTGAAGGATCATTTCAGTAGTGGTGGTGTTTGATATTATCATAGTGCTAGCAAAAGCAGTTTCATCAGATTACATAGCCTATCTATGGTGCAGAAAAAATGGCCTAAAATAAATTAGATTGGAATTGTTTTGGAAAGTTCTTGAGGCATTGGGTGAAGAGGCAGAAACAATTATTTGAAATGTTGAAAAGGTGAGAAAAAAATTACAATGTAATCATGCTGGAAGATAATGCTCAAATTGACTCTTAGGATATTCATGGAGTAGCAAGAGCAATTTTTACCTTGGGATGTTTATTACGATAAGCCAAGTGGTGTATATATAGCAAGTGGACATGAGACTCTTGAGTCAACTGCCTGAGGTTATATTTTCACTTCTGTGGGACTAATTGTGTTACATAGGGCAAATTACTCAACTTCTCTGTTTTTCAGTGTTATTTTCTCATCTGTAAGTTAAAGTGGTATTTATCTACAGTTTTATTGTGATGGTTAAATCACTTTTTAGATGTAAAATGGTTGGAATAATATCTGACACACAGAAACTGTTTCCAGAGAACAGTTAAGCATTCAACCGATGTTTGCTGCCCTTAGTTTTTATTGCAATTATTTTATTACGAGATTCTTGTGACAGTTACCTTTCTATATTGTTTCTCTTTGTCATTTCACTCCTAAACCAGCTGCAGCCAGCCTTTTGTTAGCAGCTCTCCAAGCATTCTTCTTAAGTTTACTAATAAACTTCCAATCACAAAATTCAAGAAAACCTTTCTGGTAATTTTCTTTTTTGGCCTCTCTGTGGTATTTGTCATGTTGATTTTGTTTCTTCTGTTTGAAACCTTCTTTTCCTTGAAGATCTATGAATAGACATTATGAGTTTTCAGAATGTCACGTAATTGAATGAAACATTGTGTTCATGTCAAGCCCTTGACAATATGTCTGGCACATCTACTATATCTTAGTGTTATAAATGTTGTTGTATTCATTGCTTTGTTATTATTATTATGGCTATCTTTATGTGGAGTTTCCATAGTTCTCATTATCTTCTTAAAGGTCATACTGATGTAACAGTAGATATCACATGTGTTCCAATAGATACTATAGTGCTTGCAAGAAAGTAGCAGCTCATTGTATACATATTAAATCAAAAAAATAATTTACAAAAAGTACACACAGGATATACCAGCTTTATTTTTAATTGCCAAATTTTGGAAGCAACCAAGATGTCCTCAAGTAGTGCATAGATAAATAAACTGTAGTATATGTAGACAATGGAATATTATTTAGCACTAAAAAGAAATTAGCCATCAGACCATGAAAGACACGGAGGAACCTTAAATGCATATTATCAAGTGAAAGAAGCCAATCTGAAAGACTACCTACTCGATGATTCCAATTATATGACAATCTGACAAAGGAGAAACTATGGAGAAAGTAAAAGATCAGTGGTTGGCAAGGTTAGCTAGTTAGCAGGAAGGGAGAAATGAGAGAACATAGAAGATTTTCAGGGTAGTGAAACTATTCTGTATGATACTATAGTGATTGATATATTATTATGATTATTATGACTTGTCAACACACAAAGAATGTACGCCACCAAGAGTGAATCCTAATATAAACTATGGACTTGAGATGATGATATGTCAATGTAGGTTCCTCAAGTGTAAATAAATGTTCCTCTGGTGCTGGATGTCAATAGTGGGGGAGGTGAGGTTGTGCGTGTGTGAGGGTAGGGATTATAAGGGAACTTTCTGTACTTTTCACTCAATTTTGCTATGAACCTAAAACTGCTCTAAAAAATAAAAGTCTATTATATTTGAATAAATAAAGAATCAACCCTTAAGAGGGGAAGGGTTGATCAGTGAAGACATTTTAGAGTGAGTGACATATGAACCAGGGTTTGAAGCATGAATAAATAATGTCCGAGAGAGAGCAGATAAAAATGCATCTCAGGTAGAGGGAAACAGCTCATATAAATGTTTGGAGGCCTGTACAAGCATTTTGACTTCAGAAGGGAAATAGCATAGGCAGATTAGTACTGCTAAAATATGCCTAGTTTTAAAAAGTCTCTGTAATTTGTACATCTCTAATTTAATCTCCTTAAATCAGCATATTTTGATGATTTTTATCTTATCATCTGAATATAGTCACCAACTGTACTTAAGGTAAAAATACTTTGACAGACTGGCCTACTGACTGATTAACCTAAATGCTTCTGGCCTTGTTTGAGGTAAAGAGTCCTTTGGATGTGTTCATGAAAAAACAAGGATTCTCTCACTCAGACAGCTTCTTTTGTGTATCTGAAGAATACAGTTAAATAGTGTATAATCCGCTGAAAGGGATACTGTAGTTCACTACAATGATATCCTGTGGCCTCAAAAGGAGATTTTGATTCAGTTCCTATAGGACATAAAGTGTTTTCACAGGCTTTACAGGAAAGCAGTGTTTGAGTTCCAACACTATTTCTTTCATCCCATAGAGGATAACACTTTTCAGCAAAAGAGTAGTTTACCTATCTTCTCTCACAATGGTTAGAGGCCAGGGCACTGAGAGATAGTATTTTAGATGCCTTGGTTGTAAGTGGAACTAACTGTGAATAAGCTCCTTTCTAGAGTAAGGGTACTGAAGCACAACATAATGAATCATTTTTTCCTACAGATTACTTTCTGGTTATTCAGCTTTGTGAATGCAGCCATTGATGCTATCTTTGAGTTAGAGACATATTTGAAAACATGAAATAGTGTGGAAAATTTGTAATCCAGAGTTTGTGTGTGTGGTTGTGTTTTTAATGATAAAAATCAAACCTTGAATATAATTCCTGTTTATTCATTGCTTCCTTCTTTCATAAAATGATTATTGAAAGACTCCTATAGAGTAAAGAATTAGGGAGGGGAGGTGCATGAAGACCCCTTATATGGGATCTTTTCTCCAATGCTAATAATTTAGAGGGAGCTTAAGTATTATGAATTTATTGTTGTTTTGTACATATGTGCATGCATAGTTACTGCAAATCACATATGTATACATATTGACAACACATTAATTACATATTACGAAGTTCATCAAATTCATTTTTAAATTGCCAGACATGTCATTTCTTGCACAAATAAAAAATTTTTCAGAGATTGGATGTTTGGAATGCTCATAATCATTTGGAAACTACTAATAATGTAATTGATTCACTACTTTTTGTAAACAGCTTTATTTTTCGATAATAAATCACATATACAAATAATTAAGATTTTCCAGTTTGCATTGTTCTTTATCTTTCAAATAGTTGTTGAATAAGAGTTGATAGAGTTTCATACAAATGAGAACAGATGTAGGGCCGGGTGCAGTGGCTTACATCCATAATCCAAGCACGTTGGGAGGCAGAGGTAGACAGATTGCTTGAGCTCATGAGTTTGAGACCAGCCTGGACAACACGGTGAGAGCTCATCTCTACAAAAAATTTAAAAATAAGCTGATTGTGGTGGCAAAAGCTTATAGCCCCAGCTACTTGGGAGGCTGAGGAAGGAGGATCACTTGAGCCTGGGAAGTTGAGACTGCAGTGAACTGTAATCACACCACTGCACGTCAGCCTGGGTGACAGAGCAAGATCCTGTCTCAAAAAAAACAAAAACAAAAAAATGAAATAAAGAAATAAAAGGACAGATCTGGTTGAAAGTCTAAATGTTAGATGGCAAATTTGTTTATATTTGTTGCTGCATACCTTGTTATGCTTTCTGGTCTCCCAGTTTCAGTAAGATTTCTCCAGTTTCAAAAATTCTTCCTCATTCTTCCTCACCATTAATTAATTAATTTCTTTCTTTCTTTCTTTCTTTCTTTCTTTCTTTCTTTCTTTCT